>NC_016091.4:23575465-23654638 GCF_000004515.6 Glycine max | reverse complement strand
TTGCCTTGAGGGTCCGCACTTAGGCAATCATGAAACACAGCTCCAAACTCGAAGGTGGAGGACACATGAACAACGCTATGCAATAACAATCATGGGGCTCCGAAAAAGGGGGAGAATGGAGGATTGCCTTAAGGGTCCGCACTTAGGCAATCATGAAACATAGCTCCCAACTCGAAGGTGGAGGACACACGAACAGCACTAGTTAATAGCATTCATGGGGCTCCGAAAAAAGGGGGAGAATGGAGGATTGCCTTGAGGTTCCGCACTTAGGCAATCATGAAACACAACTCCAAACTCGAAGGTGGAGGAAACACGAACAGCGCTAGGCAATAACATTCATGGGGCTCCGAAAAAGGGGGAGAATGAAGGATTGCCTTGAGGATCCGCACTTAGGCAATCATGAAACATAGCTCCAAACTCGAAGGTGGAGGACACATGAACAGCGCTAGGCAATAACATTCATGGGGTTCCAAAAAAGGGGGAGAATGGAGGATTGCCTTGAGGATCCCCACTAGGCAATCATGAAACATAGCTCCAAACTCGAAGGTGGAGGACACATGAACAGCGCTAGGCAATAACATTCATGGGGTTCCAAAAAAGGGGGAGAATGGAGGATTGCCTTGAGGGTCCGCACTTAGGCAATCATGAAACATAGCTCCAAACTCGAAGGTGAAGGACACATGAACAGTGCTAGGCAATAACATTCATGGGGCTCCAAAAAAGGGGGAGAATGGAGGATTGCCTTGAGGGTCCGCACTTAGGCAATCACGAAACATAGCTCCAAACTCGAAGGTGGAGGACAAATGAACAGCGCTAGGCAATAACATTCATGGGGTTCCGAAAAAAGGGGGAGAATGGAGGATTGCCTTGAGGGTCCGCACTTAGGCAATCATGAAACACAACTCCAAACTCGAAGGTGGAGGACACATGAACAGCGCTAGGCAATAACATTCATGGGGCTCCGAAAAAAGGGGGAGAATGGAGGGTTGCCTTGAGGGTCCGCACTTAGGCAATCATGAAACACAGCTCCAAACTCGAAGGTGGAGGACACATGAACAGCGCTAGGCAATAACATTCATGGGGCTCCGAAAAAGGGGGAGAATGGAGGATTGCCTTGAGGGTCCGCACTTAGGCAATCATGAAACACAGCTCCAAACTCGAAGGTGGAGGACACATGAACAACGCTATGCAATAACAATCATGGGGCTCCGAAAAAGGGGGAGAATGGAGGATTGCCTTAAGGGTCCGCACTTAGGCAATCATGAAACATAGCTCCAAACTCGAAGGTGGAGGACACATGAACAGCGCTAGTCAATAGCATTCATGGGGCTCCGAAAAAAGGGGGAGAATGGAGGATTGGCTTGACGGGTCCGCACTTAGGCAATCATGAAACACAGCTCCAAACTCAAAGGTGGAGGACACATGAGCAGCGCTAGGCAATAACATTCATGGGGCTCCGAAAAAATGGGAGAATGGAGGATTTCCTTGAGGGTCCGCACTTAGGCAATCATGAAACATAGCTCCAAACTCGAAGGTGGAGGACACATGAACTGCGTTGGGCAATAACATTCATGGGGCTCCGAAAAAGGGGGAGAATGGTGGATTGCCTATAGGGTCCGCACTTATGCAATCATGAAACATAGCTCCAAACTCGAAGGTGGAGGACACATGAATAGCGCTAGGCAATAACATTCATGGGGCTCCAAAAAAGGGGGCAGGACCGAATGGTCCACCGAGTTTTTTTTCACCTAAAAAGCAATCATGCTTTTTGCAAAGAAAAATAAATCATTCGTGAGAGCACCATATCTTAAAGAAACACTATACTTGTGCTAAGGGTAATCTTCCTTGTAATCGAGAAAGAAGGACAGGATGTCAACTTTTAGCTTCTAAATGAGCATGCAGGGGAAACATCGGGCCAAGTGTTTTATCCTATTCCCAAACCATTACTGCACCATGACTTTATTTTGCACACGGCTTCCTATTGAATCAAAGATCAAACATACGATCACAGACCAATAGGATTTTCTCGAGGGTAGCGTTTTTGGAGAGGAAACTGGGTGTTTCGGTATTTTCCTCTTTGTTCAGGTGGGGTGGGATATCGCCAGTCGAGAACGACCTTGAATGGCAATCTGAAGGGAAGAGACACCAAAAAAGGGTTTTCCTTTGCCGGCAGTCCCTTACCTTGCTGAAAATTTATCTGGTCTGAAGATCTTCCGTTCTCTTTCTTTCATTGATCGAGAATTGCCTCTTTTCCCTTTTTACTTCCTTTCGATCTTTGATCGGGAATCCTTCTTTCCTTTCTTTTGTTCTTTTCTTTATTTTCATCTTTTTCTTTTTCTTTCTTTTCACTTCTCCTTCCCCATCCCTTTGTTTGAGAAATCGGGTTTTAGCATTCTATTCGCTCTCCCTTGAGGAGATTCGGCTGTCCTTTGCTTCGGGGAAGGAATGAGGATTCTTTTTTTACAGGCCAAGGTTCAAAAAGTCTAAGGTTGTGTTTCAATGGGGTCTTTTATCGTGGGAACCCAATCTTGATATCTGGGGCGAAGCAAATTTGGGTGTCAAGGTGTCGATTTCGGGCCGAACTTCCATATTATTCCATAAGGCACGTGTGACAATGATGATTTGAAAACAACGTGCAAAATTAGTCATGGCTTTAGCCAGGTGGGCACTCAAACATCCCGTTTATGGCATTGTGATACTACGGTTGGGAATTTACACAGACAGACCCAACGTTTCCAAGTTATGTTCTTTCATCAGTTCAATGAATTCATCCATTCTTATCTCGGTTTATTCCGGAAAATAAACTCTTAGCATCAGTCCCTTGTTTCCAGAAGATACGTTTGCTCTTTACGAATGATTTATACTTCTTAACTATAACATGTTGACCTTTGCGGTCTTTCTTTCTTTTTCCTTTTTGTATCATTTTTATATTCACAAAACTTTTCGTTGTACATCTACATGACGAACTTTTCTGTAAACGCATTAGAACTCTTTCTCTTTATGTCACACAGTCTATATACAAACCCTATTCATGTTCAAAGATTTTTTGGTTTTTCCCAACACACACTTATGGTTCACACAAAAGTTTCTTCATATACACTCGTTGCTCACACACACAAGGATTCCTTTCCACGCATCATTTACACACACAAAAAAACCTTTTATACACACTTTCCTTTTTCTTTGTATACACAAACATTTTATTCACAACGCTTCTTTCTTTTTATTAGGATTTTTGGTTCATTTTATTTTTTAGGACGACGTTCCTAAATGAAAAACTCTACACGGTCCCGGAATTTCAACAAACATTATTGACAACAATGAAACAAGTACCGACGTAACAACTCAAACGATATGTATGTACAAAAGAAAAGTCAAAACATGAAACAAACGTTAGTCCCTTAGTCAAACAAAAATATATAACACGAAAAATAGAAACAAAAAGAAATATGGATCAAGGGATCTCCCAATCATGTGGCCCCGCTTCCTCCTAAGAAATCAAGTAAATCGGTCATCTCCTCGTCCTCGCGGGCCTCATCTGCCTCGTCGGGAGCCTCTGCTGGCGCCTCTCCTGCCCGGGCCTCAGGCCAATCTCCAGGCCATGCGACCTCTGCCCTGAACTGGTCCGGAGTAGGACACGGAAAAGAAGTAAAACCCTGGCTCTGTAGGCTGAGGCTCATCTGGTAAAGACCATCATGAGTTTGTACATGAGCCCGGTGGTTGGCCGCCTGCTGGAGAACCAAATGCCGCAAATACTGCTCCGTATCAAACGATTCGGCTGGACCAGCCTGATGAGGTGGCGGTGCGTCTACGGCCTGCGGAGCATCCCCCTGGGCCTGTCTCTGTGTGCAATACTTCTCAATAAAAGCTCGGGTGATGGGTGGTCGAATCACCTTGCTAGGTGCGACGGGGACTCCGAACGACTGGCAGAGTCCTGTGATCAAAGCGGGAAATCCCAGAGCCCTGTTGGACTTATCCGGGTCCAGAGGGTGCCTGGTAGGCGCCATACCTGCAAATAGATAGATGGCATCAGCGATTAACTGAGCCACGTGAATGCTCATCCGTGTCAGGATGGCATACACCAACTGACACTTCGGCAGGGGGAGGTCGAAATTATGATCGCTGGGCTGGATGTTGCTGAGCAGCAAAGTCATCCAGATCTGAGTTAGGGTGGTCATGTTCGTGCGCATGATCCGCACCCGTCTCCCGGCAGCAGTCCGGGCAAAATCCTGCCCCGGTATACATAGCAAATGGGTGATGGCCTCCTCATCGAACCCATCAGACCGGTTCCTCCTCTGGCCATACTCGCACTCCTGACCCTCTTCCAGCACTAAAGGGCATCCTAGGAACTGGTCGATAGCATCTGCATCTAACGGGATCCACTGACCCCTCACCCAGGACCTCATATCTCGCACGCCCTCTTCTGTAGGCCAAGCATTGGCATAAAATTCGAGGACTATGTCTGGATCGAACTTGGCCATGGGGGTGACCAGTGATGCCCACCGCCGGCGAACTATCTCCTCCTGGAAATCGATATACTCGTCGTCCCTGAGCTGGACGCGTCGCTCCCGGAGAAATGACCATCCCTTGATGGCCTCGAAGCGCTACTGGTGTTCAGCACTCCTAAAGCGGTGACTATCATACTTGGGAGCGGAACTGGTTCCTTCGGCCACTTTATCCTTCCTGGATCTCTTTGAGACAAGTTTCCTCGGGGCCATCTCCTGCGAGAACAAACATTTGGAAGTTAGTTTTACAAGATAATGCTTATATTAACGCAAAAATGTCGTGCTAACCCCTCTGATTTAGACCAAACTCATGTAATCCATTTATGCACACGCGTATGTGTAGAAAATATCCTATTACCCATGTCAACATACAAGAACATCTAATATATTCTAATTGCCATACACCTATATACATTCTGAAAAAGAAAACACACTTTCATGCTCAAAGTGTTGCGTCAAACTTTACACCTAATTTATATCCTAAACATTTTCTATCACAAACTACTTACATACATTTGAAGTACACCGTACAAATTTTTACTGTTTCACTCATATTTATTTATATGCATATTGGAAAGCCAATTACATCCTGCACGTATTTGCATTCAAAAAAACATTCCACGCTATCATACATTCATTTAAGAAAACAATTATTCATACTTGGCGAGGAATTTTATGCCCCTTATATTTACACATACATCTACATACCATTGAAAAGCATTTCCCACGTTACTTAGGAGCAAAGTACCAATCATGGGGCGGCCCAAATTCTTACAAGCAAATCCCTATTTTCATGCTTTTCTAATTCTAAAACCAAATTTTGGGTTCCTAGTCATGAGTATGTTTTCTTGCATTGAAGCTAAAAAGTTTGGGTTCCTAAGCTTGGGATTGCATTTGGGCATCTATTTCGACTTTCCTATGCTGTCTCTACATACATAAAACAGCCCCACCATCCCAATTTTGCAAAATCATATTCATATATCATTGGGGCATTTCACCGAGCACTTGATGGGCGCATGTTTGGACATAAATTGCAATAGAATGGGGGCAATGTGGCATGCCCCATTGCTTCAGAATACAACATAAGCCTAAGGCCTTCTCATTCAAATCCTCAACTCCACAAAACAAGCATGGATTCAGATGCAAATTGCTTCACGAATTTTGCAAAAAATGAGCAACTAAAGCACCAAAACACATCAATGGAGAGCCAAATAACCAAGGGAAATTGCACTTACTTGTGGGGAGTGAATTAAAGCGTGAAAAGGGAAGCAAAAACTCGACAATGGAAGCTTGGGGGCTGCTGTTCTCGTAGTTCCCGTGAGCTTGGGGGTTTTTGAAGTGAGGGGGAAGAGTTTTGGGTGAAGAAAATGTTCCCCCTCCACCTCTTTATATTTTCGTACAGGGGTTGCTCGCCCAGGCGAGCTAACCTGTCCCCCCCCCCCCCCCCCCCGTTTTTTTTTTAGGGGAACATTAACCATGTCTCCTCCTTCCTTATGGGTTAGCGTTTGCCCACTTGAACCTACTTAAATTAGAATTAGGTGTCGATTACTTATTTAAAACAAACAATAGTAAAAGAAATTGCTAATGCAAAGGATACTGGGCTGCCTTGCAGCGACGTTCTCTGCTTGTTTAGCGCCGGGAAGGGGCAACGATCGATCGGTCGTGACCCTATCCCCACTTGCATCTGTCCCTATGTACCTGTAAGTAGGAAACAAAAAATCCAATGGCCAATCGTGTCCGGCTATCGTCTTACCTTGGTTGATTTCTGCAGTCAACTTGTCTCGACTTCTAACCGTGACCTAAGAAGGCCCTGCCCCTGTTACCACAAAATATGCATGTGTATGTGCATGTATGTTCCTTATGCGATAACTTTCTTAGTGAAGGCTGGTTAGATTCAATTTTAGATAAGCGTTTGGGGCACCCCATACACCGAGCGAAGAGGGCTCAAGTTATAACAAATCTAAAACACAAGGTTTGAAACCAAAGGGAGAACTGAAACCTCGCCCATCTTTTCTTTTCAAAGATGCGAGACAAATACAGTGAATGGGAATCCCTAGAGGAAACCAAAATGAACGAGAAAAACTCAGAAATAAAAACATGCAGCGGTCCTCTTGATTGCCCCAGACTTCAAGCGTAATATCGTTTAACTACATCGGAGTTCACGGGCGAGGGCAGCTCCTCGCCATCCATGTTGGTGAGTATCAGAGCACCCCCAGAAAAAGCTCTTTTCACCACGAAAGGTCCTTCATAATTTGGGGCCCACTTGCCTCGACTATCCTTAACAGCGTGGGACATCTTTTTCAGCACGAGGTCCCCCTCGTTGAACTTGCGCGGACGTACCTTCTTGTCGAATGCGTTCTTTACTCTTCGTTGATACAGACGCCCATGGCTCATGGCTGTCAAACGCTTACCTTCAATGAGGTTGAGTTGGTCGTAGCGTGCTTGAGCCCATTCCGACTCTTCTAGGCCGGATTCTGCTATTATCCTCTGAGAAGGAACTTCTACCTCAAATGGGAGTACTGCCTTCATCCCATAAACCAAGGAATACGGCGTTGCCCCAGTAGAAGTTCGCACCGAGGTTCTGTATCCGTGTAGGGCGAAAGGCAACATCTCATGCCAATCTTTGTATGACACTGTCATCTTTTGAACAATCTTCTTAATATTCTTATTCGCAGCCTCTACAGCCCCATTCATCTTTGGCCTATAAGGGGTAGAGTTATGATGCTGGATCTTGAAGTCCTCGCACATCTCCTGCATCATCTTATTGTTCAGATTGGTGCCATTGTCAGTAATGATCTTCCTGGGGAGTCCGTATTGACAAATCAGCTCCTTCTTTATGAATCTAACTACCACATTCCTTGTGACATTAGTATAAGAAGCTGCTTCGACCCATTTGGTGAAGTAATCTATCGCCACAAGAATGAAGCGGTGACCATTCGACGCTTTGGGTTCGATGGCCCCAATGACATCTATTCCCCACATGGAAAAAGGCCAAGGGGCGGACATAACATTCAGAGGATGTGGCAGAACATTGACATTGTCCGCGTATGCCTGACATTTATGACATTTCCTGACATGAGCGCAGCAATCGCTTTCCATGGTGAGCCAATAATAACCGGCCCTAAGGATTTTTCTGGCCATAGCATGCCCATTGGCATGTGTCCCAAAGGAACCCTCGTGGATCTCCTCAATCATGAAGTTCGCCTCTTTGGCATCTACGCATCGTAGGAGGGTCATGTCATGGTTTCGTTTGTACAGGATGGTACCACTTACAAAGAAACTAGTAGCCAATCTCCTCAACATCCTTTTGTCATTGTCAGAAATCCCTGGTGGGTATTCTTTGTTCTCGACATACTGCTTGATGTCGAAATACCACGGTTTCCCATCCCGCTCTTCCTCTATTGCATAACAATATGCCGGCCTGCCTTGAGATTTGAATTCGATGTACGGCAGATCCCCGTGTGGGGCAAGTTGAAACATGGATGCCAGGGTGGCTAATGCATCAGCCATTTGATTCTCTTCCCGAGGTATGTGGTGGAAGGAAATGTCATCAAAGTACTTGGCTAACCTCAAGATGTGAGTTTGATAAGGTATCAACTTCGGATCCCTAGTTTCCCATTCTCCTTTCAACTGGCGTATCACCAAAGCTGAGTCTCCATACACCTTGAGTAGTTTTACATCAAAATCAATGGCCGCCTGAACCCCGAGGGCGCATGCTTCGTACTCGGCCATATTGTTGGTACAATCAAAACCTAACCGAGCCATGAAAGGAATACACCGATCATCCGGGGATACCAGGACTGCCCTTACTCCGTGGCCCAAAGCATTAGATGTCCCATCGAAGCAAACAATCCATTTGTCTATGTCCTCGTGCGTCTGTTTCTCTTTGAATAGGGCCATGATATCTTCATCTGGGAACTCGGGGTGCATCGATCGATAATCCTGGAGGGGTTACTGGGCCAAATAATCCGCCAAGGCGCTTCCCTTTACCGCCTTTTGGGTGACGTAAACGATATCGAATTCAGATAATAGCACCTGCCACCTAGCGATTCGTCCTGTGAGGGCCGATTTCTCAAAGATGTATTTCACGGGATCCATTTTGGAAATAAGCCACGTGGTATGGCTGAGCATGTACTGCCTAAGCCGATGGGATGCCCATACCAGAGCACAACACGTCCTTTCCAGCATTGAGTAATTCATCTCACATGCGGTAAACTTCTTGCTCAGATAGTAGATGGCTTGCTCCTTTTTCCCAGAATCATCATGCTGACCCAACACACACCCCATAGACTCATCCAACACGGTCATGTACAGGAAAAGAGGTCTTCCTGTTACAGGTGGCATGAGCACCGGGGGATTCGCGAGACTCTGTTTGATCTTCTCGAAGGCCTCTTGGCAGTCACTGTTCCATAGGACCGCCTGGTTCTTACGTAATAGCTTAAAAATGGGCTCACAGGTAGGGGTGAGTTGCGAGATAAATCTCGCGCTATAATTCAACCTGCCCAAAAACCCCCGAACCTGCTTCTCCGTGCGTGGTTCCGGCATTTCAAGGATGGCCTTCACTTTCTCGGGATCTATCTCTATCCCTTTTTGACTTACGATAAATCCTAGCAGCTTCCCCGACTTCACCCCAAAGGTGCACTTGGTTGGGTTTAGTTTTGATTGGTATTTCCACAACCTTCCAAATAGCTTACGCAGATTGACAAGGTGTTCGTCCTCAGTCCGAGACTTGGCAATCATGTCATCTACATAGACCTCTATTTCCTTATGCATCATATCATGGAACAACGCCACCATGGCACGCTGATAGGTTGCCCCAGCATTTTTCAGCCCGAAGGCCATCACTTTATAGCAGAATGTCCCCCATAGGGTGACGAAAGTGGTCTTCTCTACATCCTCGGGTGCCATCTTTATCTGATTATACCCCGAGAAACCATCCATAAATGAGAAAAGGGCGAATTTGGCTGTATTATCTACCAATATATCAATGTGTGGCAGGGGAAAATTGTCTTTAGGACTGGCTCGGTTCAAGTCCCGGTAGTCTACACACATTCGAACCTTGCCGTCCTTTTTCGGGACTGGGACAAGGTTGGCCACCCACTCCGGGTACCGCGCCACAGCTAAGAAACCTGCATCAAACTGCTTCCTTACTTCTTCTTTAATTTTTAAAGACATCTCGGGTTTCATTCTTCGCAACTTTTGCTTAACCGGGGAAAACCCAGGATTCAAAGGCAACTTATGCTGCACAATGTCGGCATCCAGACCGGGCATGTCTTGATATGACCACGCAAAGACATCTTGATACTCTTCAAGAAGGGTTATCAAGCCTTGGCGGATAGGCGTGGTCATACCGGTTCCTACCTTTACTTCTTTCTTTTCCTCCGTGGTCCCCAAGTTTACCAATTCGGTTTCTTCTTGGTGAGGCTTCATTTCACGTTCTTCCTGAGCGACCAACCTCTCCAACTCAGGTGACAAGACGTCCTCTTCCTCTTCCTCGTTTATCGTTTGGCTTATATCTCGATCGAAATCGATTGTCACACCCTCGTTGTTAGGATCCTCAAAAAATAGACCCTCATATCTATACCAAACAAGACAAAAGAAACAAAAACACGCAAAATGATATGAGAAAAGGTGGAGCCGCAAGAACAGATGAAACAAGATCTCTTTGTTTATTTAATAAGGTAGGTTTCACAAAACAAAAGAGAAAGGAAATCTATAGGCTCTAATTACATTGAATCAGCGATATAGACTTCTGATTGGGTTATCACGCGCCAGTTCCCCACTTGGGAATCTGGGTGGCATGGTTGCACAAAACTTGGTGGGTCTTGAGGGAACTCCTCTTCTATTGCGGCCACCTCCTCCTCGGACACCATTCCAGCACTGGTGAAACACTGTCTAATACGGTCGGGCCATACCCTATCCGCCCGAAATCTTGACGGCACGTTCCTCCTCCCCGGCATCCCGGGCTCATACCCTAATCCATACTTGTATGGATTTCCCTTGATATCGACCACGTCAGCATTCCCGAGGCAGTCCTTGCCTAGACCCATTCCGGGCTCAAATCCGTTCCTGAGCATAACACGTGCCACCATTATGGCCGCTTTGGAGAGAGAAGGTAGCGACGAACTTGGTTCCACAGAGGCGCAGCTCACCACCTCAAAGGATTGGAAAGCCGTTTCCAATGATTCTTCCGCCACTTCTACGTACGGTGCGGAGGAGGGGCAGCTCACTAACATATCCTCTTCACCCGACACTATCACTAAAAGTCCACCCACTACGAACTTCAATTTCTGGTGAAGCGTTGAAGGGACCACTCCCAGGGCATGAATCCAAGGTCTTCCCAAGAGGCAGCTATAGGCGGGATTTATATCCTTTACTTGAAACACCAGGTTGCAAGTGTGGGGGCCTATCTGAATGGGAATGTCGATTTCCCCCATCACTTCCTGCCGAGTACCCTCAAAGGCTCGCACCACCATCGAGCTCGGTTTTAAACGTGACGCACTAAAAGGAAGCATTTCCAAAGTGGTCTTCGGCATTACATTTAAACTCGATCCATTGTCGATAAGTACCTTTGCGACAACGTGGTCCATACATCTCACTGACACATGTAGAGCCTTGTTGTGTCCTTGATCGAGGCCGTACCCGAATCAAATAAACATGAAAATGCAGTAACTAGGAAGTGATCCTAGGTCGTTTCCCAACGAGCAGTGACAAACAAAATGTTCATAATATACTTGCGGTAACAGTAACGATTGGGGGGGAGGGGTTTGGTTGTTTGGTAATTAAAGAGCAGAACAAGTAAACTGGAATACGAAACTACTAATATTAAAAACGGGTTGTTTCCTCTGATTCAGAAGCCATTCTCTTATCCTGGGTTATGGAGAATTCGTCCCCAACAGTCAACCACTTAATACAACCCTATTTCAATTTACTAAGTGAAAATCAACTTAGGGTTTTCAATACGTGATTAGGCACCACATACATCAGTTAGCCCTTCGTCCATTAAGCATGAACGCAAGTTAGGCTCAGAGGCAATTAATCGAATACGAAGCGTGCACTGATTAATATTCATGAAATTGGGATAACTGGTGAAGGGAAAACTTCCAGGAAACCACATTACAAGCGAAACCTCAAAGAGAGTTGGGCTTCGTCCTCAAAAGGAAACAACACCAGAAAATCTAGCCTTCCATGGATTCAAACAGAAAACGCAAATCAAACATGAAGCAGAAATGTAAATGAACAGAAACGTAAATGAAAGTAGAAGAAGAAGCAAGAATGAACTCGTAATTAGAAGCAGAAAACGGAAATTTGCATTAAGAACAAAAACCGTAACAAGGGAACAGAAAAACGTGAAAACCTAAAACCAAAGCTCTGAATAATGAAAATAGCATAACAGAATGCCTTGCACGAATCCCAAGGATGCTATTTAAAAAGAGTCACTCAAAGTCACTGGGCCCTATTACAATACTCTAGCCCAAAACGAAATAAACACTGAACAACATAAAATAAAATTGTGAAATTTCCTAATTAGAAATTAACTAAGGTAAGCGCTGCTTTATTTGCCCTCTTCAAGTCCATAACCAAAATCCGAATTAAGCCCAATGTTTCATTAATTCCTGAAATTAGATTAAAAACATCAAATTAGCTAAATGAGCCCAAATAATAAAATTGCCTGATTAATTGACAATTGTTAGTGCTTAGCTCTACTGAGTTTTAAAAGATTGGCTAAGATTTTGTTAAAACATAAGCACTTAGACAATGAAGGAAAGCTGGAGTTGCTGCACATGATGTCCAACGTTATGTCAAAGAATAAGATCGGGCTGCACAATGCACAAGGCAAGATGAAATGTCAAATGAAGAATTGAAGCTGCAGGATTCACGATGTCGGATACAATGTCCAGGACATCCTGCCCGAAAATACTGGAGTTGCTAAAAGCATTGAAGCTGCAGGATCCACGATGTCGGATACAATGTCCAGGACATCCTGCCCGAAAATACTGGAGTTGCTAAAAGCATTGAAGCTGCAGGATCCACGATGTCGGATACGATGTCCAGGACATCTGGCCCGAAAATACTGGACATATAAATCTGTTATATCTTTAACAGATTATTGTGCAGTTAGCAAGAGATAAGATGATCTATCTTTAGGAACGAATTAAAAGAAAATTAAAGTTCGAATTACAAGAGTTCGTTCAGGGATTAAAGATTAAAGATTAAAGATAAAAACTAAAAGATCAAACTGTATCTTTTAGATCTTTAAGTGCAGATTTTTTCAGAAGAATGATAGATCTCATCCAGCACAAGAAGTTGCAGCCCAGATACGCACACTGCTATATAAACATGGAGGCTGCACGAGTCCTGTACCAAGTCCGGGATTGAAGAGTTATTTTGTGAGTTTTGGGACTTGAGTGTTTTGTGAGCCACCTTGATGGTACCCTAACATCAAGTGTTGGACCTGAGTGTGTAGAGTTGATCTCTAGTGTGTAGAGTTGATCTCTAGTGTGTAGAGTTGATCTCTAGTGTGTAGAGTTGATCTCTTTTGTTCAGAGAGAAATCTCTGGTGTGTCTTTGATTTATTTGTAAACACGGGAGTGTGATTGAGAGGGAGTGAGCGGGGTTCTCATATCTAAGAGTGGCTCTTAGGTAGAGATTGCACGGGTAGTGGTTAGGTGAGAAGGTTGTAAACAGTGGCTGTTAGACCTTGAACTAACACTATTTTAGTGGATTTCCTCCCTGGCTTGGTAGCCCCCAGATGTAGGTGAGGTTGCACCGAACTGGGTTAACAATTCTCTTGTGTTATTTACTTGTTTAATCTGTTCACACACTCAAACATAACCTGCATGTTCTGAAGCGTGATGTCGTGACATCCTGTACGACATCTGGCATTGGTATCAGAATTTCAACAATTAAGACCAATCAGTAATTAAAATGGTGCAAAAAGGGTTTAGAAAATAGAAGAAAATGATGGCAAATCAAAACCCCCCATACTTAGCCTTTTGCACTCCTGGGCAAAATGAAACAAAGAACAAAATCCAAGGATATCAAAGTGAGACAGACAAAAAAATTCACATATTTCTCAATGAACATCAAGGAATGAAAGGAATGAGTAACATCTAACATAAGGAGATCCAAAAATTCAAGACATTCATGAAAATCATCCAAGCAACCCAAACATGGCAAAATAGTTAATCAGCTCAAGAATGAAAAGGGATAAAGCCTCACAAGATATACACTCTATCTCTCAAGTGTCTAGGCTACTATTTACCCTCAAAGCACCCATGAAAGCAAACACCACATAAACTTGGCAAGATTCTAAAATTGACAATTAACCCACAAACACAAGCACATGAGAATCAAAAGGTCTTTTAAGGTTGTAATGGGGCCAAGGACAAGGTATGGAGAAATATGGAATAAGTGGCTAAATCCCAAAGGAATAGAGGAGCAATGGGGAATAAGTGCATATTAAGAAAAAAATAAGAAAATAAAAAGAAGTAAAGATAAAATTTAAACATAAAGAGTAGAACCAAGAGTTTCATCATTCTTGTGCCATTTAAAATCTTATTCACTCAACTTTATTGCTTTTCTTCTTCTTCTTTTTTTTTCGATTTTTTTTTTTTTTTTACTCTATAGCCTTTGAGAAACAACATTTCATTCAGCATGTCCAACATTTAACCAATATACAATGTACATCAAGTATGGCCCAAAATACATCACGAACCATAGCCAACAAAACAAGTTATCCAATGAAACAAAAAACCCCCCACACTTATTCCCAAAACAATTCCAAAGCTCCAAAATTCCTTAAAGATATGGTGATATCATGGTTTTTCATTTAAGGCTTGTAGTGAGCTTCAAAACAAGGAAAGGGAAACAAGGCTCAAAAGGGCTATCAAAGGAATTAATTCAAGGTAAGTCCATTTGGCTAGAAGCTTATAAGAACAAAATTGCCTCAATCATTTCCAAATATGCATGTGAATTAGGAAGCATCAACAAGAATCAAGCCAAGGCTATTGTGCAAGCAATCAATGGGGCAAAACACACCAAATGATTATGATGATGGATGGCTCAAATTCTCACAAAGGTAAACTCATCACTTTCAAATTGAGCTTTCAAAACTATCATGACATGTAGAGGAGAATCAAGGATTTCAAGTCACAAAATGTCAAGAACTTTTATTTTCAAAACAATTACCCATTTCTTGAACATATCCTATAATTCAAAGAAAAACATGCAAAGTCGTACATG
This sequence comes from Glycine max, assembly GCF_000004515.6. NCBI lineage: Eukaryota > Viridiplantae > Streptophyta > Magnoliopsida > Fabales > Fabaceae > Glycine > Glycine max. Next base: position 23,639,888 of record NC_016091.4, on the reverse strand, counting down.
CACACAAAATTGACCCAAAATATTAAACTAAAAATCCGACGAAACTAACAACATTAACAAATTAACACAACTAACAAATTAACAAAACCAACAAAACTAGCAAAACCAAAGAACACTCCCCCCATACTTAAACAACACATTGTCCTCAATGTAGCACAATTAAAAGATTAAAAACAATTAAATCATCAAAGAGAATCGGACAAGTGTAATAAAAGCAAAGAAGGAGGTAGGAAAAGAAAAACTCCCTAAGTCATGGTGGAGGAAGAGTAGGGTGGAGTAAGGAAGTCTCTTCCACCACTACGTCCACTAATGAAGGGTTCGTGAGGAATGGCTTAAGTCGATGTCCGTTGACCTTGAAGCTCTTGTTTGTGGAACTTCTTGGTCTTTTCTTTGTAGAACTTGGCATTCTCGTAGGCTTCTAGGCGGATTTCATCTAACTCACTCAGTTGCAACTTTCTTTCCTCACCAGCTTGATCCATAGAGAAGTTGCAAGTCTTCACTGCCCTGTAAGCTTTGTGCTTAATTTCCACTGGAAGATGACATGCCTTTCCAAAGACAACCCGATAAGGAGACATTGCTATGGGTGCTTTGTAGGCAGTCCGATGTGCCCAGAGAGCATCATCAAGCCTGGTACTCCAATCTTTCCTGCTTGGCTGCACAATCTTCTCTAAAATTTGCTTGATTTCCCGGTTAGAAATTTCTGCCTGTCCATTGGTCTGGGGGTGGTATGGTGTGGAGACCCTGTGTACCACCCCGTACTTTTTAAGCAAGGCATGCATTGTCCTATTGCAAAAATGGGTTCCTTGATCACTAACAATTGCTTTAGGTACTCCAAACCTGCAAAACAGATTAGACTTGACAAAGTCTGCAACAACTTTAGCATCATTAGTTCTGGTGGGCTTGGTTGGCTTCCACCCATTTTGAAACATAGTCAACTGCAAGGAGAATGTAAACATAACCAAAAGAGACAGGAAAAGGGCCCATGAAATCTATACCCCAAACATCAAACACCTCACAGAATAGCATAGGTTGCTGAGGCATTTGTTGTCGCCATGTAAGTGTATTTCCTGCTCTCTGACACTGCTCACAAGTGCTGCAGATCTTCCACGCATCTTTAAAGATGGTGGGCCAATAAAAACCACAATCAAGCACTTTGCGAGTTGTCCTTTGAACACCTAGATGACCTCCCAGTGCGGAAGAATGACAGAAATGCAGGACTGAGTCAGTCTCATGATCTGGAATGCATCGTTTAATTACCTGATCACTGCACAATTTCCACAAGTAGGGGTCATCCCAAATAAAATGCTTAGCATCACTTTTAATTTGATCTTTTTGGGCCTTAGATGCTAAGGGAGGAAAAACAGAGGCAGCTAAATAATTGACAATGTTAGCAAACCAGGGAGTAGAAAGAGAGTCAGAAATACTATACAGTATATACAAATGATCATCCGGGAAATCATCCCGAATAGGTGAATCTGCATCAGATACACGTTCGATCCGACTCAAATTATCAGCAACTAGATTTTGTGCTCCGCTCCTATCACGGATCTCCAAGTCAAACTCTTGGAGCCAGAGCATCCATCGGATCAACCTAGGCTTAGAATCAGCCTTCTTCAACAAGTACTTTAGAGCTGCATGGTCAGTATAAACAATAATGCGAGTACCAAGCAAATAAGATCGAAATTTTTCAAGAGCAAAAACTATGGCTAGAAGCTCTTTCTCAGTAGTAGTATAATTCGCTTGGGCAGCATCTAAAGTCCTAGAAGCATAATATATCACCCTGGGCAATTTATCAATTTTCTGAGCAAGGACAGCCCCCAATGCATAATTTGATGCATCACACATAAGCTCAAAAGGGGCTGTCCAATCGGGTGCCTGGATGATGGGGGTGGTAGTCAACGCTCTTTTGAGGCAATCAAAAGCCTCTTTGCATCTGTCATTAAAGTCAAACTCCACCTCCTTTTGCAACAAGTTGGACAGTGGAAGGGCTACTTTGCTAAAATCCCTTACAAAGCGCCTGTAGAATCCTGCATGACCAAGAAAAGATCGCACCTCTCGCACACAAGAGGGGTAAGGCAATTGTGAAATAACAGAAATTTTTGCAGGATCTACTTCAATACCCTTATTAGAAATAATGTGGCCTAAAACTATACCTTTCTCAACCATAAAATGACATTTTTCAAAATTTAGAACAAGGTTAGTTTCAATGCATCTATTCAAAACTTTTTCCAAACTATTCAAACAACCATCAAAAGAGGATCCATATACAGTGAAATCATCCATAAACACCTCTATGCAATTTTCTAAAAAATCACTGAAAATACTAATCATGCACCGCTGGAAGGTACCAGGGGCATTGCACAGGCCGAAAGGCATCCTCCTATAGGCAAAAGTGCCGAAGGGGCAGGTGAATGTGGTCTTTTCCTGATCCTCAGGAGCAATGGTAATTTGCATATAACCAGAAAAACCATCAAGGAAACAATAGTGGGATTTACCTGCCAGGCGTTCAAGCATCTGGTCAATGAATGGCAGGGGAAAATGGTCCTTTTTGGTAACCTGGTTCAGCCTCCTATAGTCAATGCAGACTCTCCAACTGTTCTGCACCCGAGTAGGAATCAGCTCCTCCTTCTTATTTTTTATGACTGTGAGGCCGGTCTTCTTCGGGACTACCTGGACGGGACTCATCCATTGGCTGTCGGAGATAGGATAAATGATTTCAGCTTGCAAAAGCTTGATTATCTCCTTCTTCACTACATCAAGAATCATCGGGTTGAGTCTTCTCTGTGGCTGTCTTACTGGTTTAGCTCCATCCTCTAAATTTATTCGATGCATACATGTGGATGGGCTAATACCAGGAATGTCCGCCAGGGTCCAGCCTATAGCCATCTTATGCTTCTTGAGAACTGACAACAACTTCTCCTCTTGCTCATCAGCAAGGGAGGCAGATATAATCACTGGAAAACTCTTGCTATCATCCAAGTAAGCGTATTTTAAATTTGATGGCAGAGGCTTCAATTCTGGTGTGGTCGGCTGGACAGTGGTAGAAGGAGATGGTTTCTCAGCCTTTACCTCATAAAGAAAGTCAGAGGTATGTGTAATTCCTGAAACATGGTTAGTCCTATCTGACTCTATAAAATCGATCTCAAGATGTAAAACAACACCACCAGACATGCAATCAATATCACTCTCAAATTCACTCTCAGCATCAAATTCAGACATATGATCAAGTACAATTTCAGACTCCATGCATGAAGAGTGAGAGGCATGCAAATTAGAATAAAGATCAGTCATGTATTCATCAACAACATGGTCAATTATTTCAGCACGAAATACAGAAAGATCTTCAGATGGGTATTTCATAGCATCCAGAATATTAAAATGAACAGTTATATCACCAAACTCCATGGATAGTGTGCCTGCATAAACATCTATCTTAGTTCTAGCAGTTTTCATAAAGGGTCTGCCTAGAATGATGGGAACTGATCCTTGAGAGAATCCATCTTCCATATTCAAAATATAAAAATCAACAGGGAAAATCAGTTCACCAACTCTAACTAAGACATCTTCTATGAAACCAACAGGGTAGGCAACACTTCTATTAGCTAAATGAATTACCACATTAGTTGACTGCAAGGGACCTAGAGATAGAGAATTAAAAATAGACAGAGGAATAACACTAACAGAAGCTCCTAAATCTAGCATGGCATTGTCAAACTTACTATTCCCTATATTACAAGGTATGCTGAATGTACCTGGATCTTTGCATTTTTCAGGGATTTGAGGAACAGATTTACCAATCAATGCGGAGAAATTTCTGCCCATGCTAATCCGTTCACTTCCTTTAAGCTTCCGCTTATTAGTGCACAGCTCCTTCAAGAATTTGGCATATCTTGGAATTTGCTTTATTGCATCCAACAGAGGTATGTTTACCTCTACTTTTCTAAACGTGTCCAAGATCTCTTTCTCTGCCTTTTCCATTTTTTGGTTGGAAACTGCTCTTGGAGGGAATGGAAGAGGGGGAATGTGCTGCTTCTGCAAATCAGAATTACCTGTGGAAGAAGATTCACCTGCACAGAAATTGTTAGGTAAATTTTTGTCATCACCTTTTTCTGGAGTAGAGTGAAGTTTGGCAGGTTCATTTGCAGATGAGGAAGGTGCTACAGGTTGAGGTCCTTGACACTGCTTTCCCGACCTCAATGAAATGGCACTGACATTTTTGGGATTTTGGACAGCTTGAGAAGGCAACTTGTCAGAATTCTGGGACTGTTGTTGATTCAATTGGGTAGCCAATTGTCCCATCTGATTGGTTAAGCTCTGAATGGAGGCTCTGGTCTCTTGCTGAAACTGCATGTTCTGCATAGTCATTTGCCTCACAAGTTCTTCGAGGGAAGGTTTTGGAGGGGCCTCAACTGTTGGTTGTTTCTGAGGTTGTTGCTGTTGTTGGATTGGTGGAGGAATGTATAGTCTGCTTGGGCCAGCGGCATTTTGGAAGGAAGGAGCAGGCTGCTGTTGTTGTTGCTGAGGGCTGGACCATCTGAGGTTAGGGTGATTCCTCCTTCCAGGGTTGTATCTGTTGCTGGAGAGGTCATAATTGTTCTACTGTGGTTGATTTTGCTGCTGAGGTTGAGGAGGTCTATTGTAAATATTTGCAGCATAAGCTTCAGGCTGCTCGATTGCTCCAGGTTGCTGCATGGAAGGGCAAAGGTCTGTATGGTGGTCAGCAGAGGAGCACAAACCATAAACCCTTGCAACAGGTACAGATTTCTGATTCAAGGCCAGCTGGGTTACCAAGTTAACCAATGCATCCAGTTTGCCTTCAAGCTTCTTAGTCTTAGATGATGCAGCTGAGTTTGTAGCTACCTCATGCACTCCTCTAATGACTATGGCATCATTTCTGGCGCTAAACTGCTGAGAGTTGGAAGCCATCTTCTCAATTAAATTTCTGGCTTCAGCAGGAGTCATGTCTCCAAGGGCTCCACCACTGGCAGCATCTATCATACTTCTCTCCATATTACTGAGTCCTTCATAAAAATATTGGAGAAGAAGCTGCTCCGAAATCTGATGGTGAGGGCAACTGGCACATAGTTTTTTAAATCCCTCCCAGTACTCATACAGGCTCTCTCCACTGAGTTGTCTAATACCTGAGATATCTTTCCTGATAGTTGTGGTCCTAGAAGCAGGGAAAATTTTTTCTAAGAATACTCTCTTAAGGTCATCCCAGCTCGTGATGGACCTTGGAGCAAGGTAATACAGCCAGTCCTTTGCCACTCCCTCCAGAAAATGAGCAAAAGCCTTCAGAAATATGTGATCCTCCTGGACATCTGGGGGTTTCATGGTGAAGCAGACAATATGAAATTCCTTCAAATGTTTGTGCGGGTCTTCACCTGCAAGGCCATGAAACTTTGGAAGCAAATGAATCAGTCCAGTTTTAAGAACATATGGGACATCCTCATCAGGGTATTGGATGCACAAGCTTTCGTAGGTGAAATCAGGTGCAGCCATTTCCCTTAGAGTCCTCTCACGGGGTGGAGGTTGTGCCATGTTCTCAGAATGTGCAAAATCAGAATGCTCAGAATCAGAATGCTCCAAATCAGGATGTTCAAAATCACCAATAACAGAATGCACAGATTCACCAGTAATGGAATGCTCAGGATGATCAAAAGGTATAAAATGATGCCTAACTAATCTATGAAATGTCCTATCTATCTCAGGGTCAAAGGGTTGTAAGTCAGATGGATTGCCTCTAGTCATACACTACATTCAGCATGCACAACTAGTTGCCTTGTCATGTAAATAAAGGTGCAGGTTTGAACTACAGCTACCCTCAAATGATATCCAAATGAATTGAACTTTTGTGAGCAACCTTATAAAATGATGAGAAGATAGCACAAAAAATTTCAGACAAAAATTCAAAGTCTAACTATGAAAGCTAAAATTGGTGGGTTAAGAAAAATAAGTGAATAAAACTTGAAAAATAAAAAACTTTTGACAGAGTCGCTTTTTTTGGACGATGGAGACCTCAGCCGGCCTATGGCGGGCTGCCACGGCATAGGAAATTTTTTTCTACCCCTAATGCATATATAATAATTGCAATTCTGATAACCGGAGCAAAAGTTATGGCCGTTTGAAGTTTTGACAAACACAAAATTTGCTACTTTTTTGGAACTTTAAAATCTGACCAAACTAAAGGCTCTAGCTATTTTTCCCACAAAATATGGATTAAAAGAAGTTACCACAAAAAAATTCAGCCAAAAATAACAACCCTAGCTACTAAAACAAAAAATCACAAATAATTCAGCATGGGTGGTCGCTACAATCCGTCTCTAATTGATTTCTACTACTACTCTGTTTTGCCGCAAGCAAAAGTGGTCGCTAAGTCCGTCGCAAAACACTATTCACAGCAAAACACCCAAGGCTGAAACAGGGGAAACGCTTAATGGGAAAACTGAAACAGAACACACATTAAACAAAATACCAGGACATTAAACAACACTAACACACATACTAACACAATACTAACAATTAAACATAAAACACGAAAGGATTAAACACACAACACTAGCTAGCTATTATGAACCTTTGGACACTGCTCCCCGGCAACGGCGCCAAATTTGATCGAGGCCGTACCCGAATCAAATAAACATGAAAATGCAGTAACTAGGAAGTGATCCTAGGTCGTTTCCCAACGAGCAGTGACAAACCAAATGTTCATAATATACTTGCAGTAACAGTAACGATTAGAGGGGGGGTTTTGTTGTTTGGTAATTAAAGAGCAGAATAAGTAAACTGGAATACGAAACTACTAATATTAAAAAGGGGTTGTTTCCTCTGATTCAGAAGCCATTCTCTTATCATGGGTTATGGAGAATTCGTCCCTAACAATCAACCACTTAATACAACCCTATTTCAATTTACTAAGCGAAAATCAACTTAGGGTTTTCAATACGTGATTAGGCACCACATACACCAGTTAGCCCTTCGTCCATTAAGCATGAACGCAAGTTAGGCTCAGAGGTAATTAATCGAACACGAAGCGTGCACTGATTAATATTCACGAAATTGGGATAACTGGTGAAGGGAAAACTGCCAGGAAACCACATTACAAGCGAAACCTCAAAGAGAGTTGGGCTTCGTCCTCAAAAGGAAACAACACCAGAAAATTTAGCCTTCCATGGATTCAAACAGAAAACGCAAATGAAACATGAAGCAGAAACGTAAATGAACAAAAACGTAAATGAAAGTAGAAGAAGAAGCAAGAATGAACTCATAATTAGAAGCAGAAAATGGAAATTTGCATTAAGAACGAAAACCGTAACAAGGGAATAGAAAAACGTGAAAACCTAAAACCAAAGCTCTGAATAATGAAACTAGCATAACAGAATGCCTTGCACGAATCCCAAGGATGCTATTTAAAAAGAGCCACTCAAAGTCACTGGGCCCTATTACAATACTCTGGCCCAAAACGAAATAAACACTGAACAACATAAAATAAAATTGCAAAATTAACTAAGGTAAGCGCTGCTTTATTTGCCCTCTTCAAGTCCATAACCAAAATCCGGATTAAGCCCAATGTTTCATTAATTCCTGAAATTAGATTTAAAACATCAAATTAGCTAAATGAGCCCAAATAATAAAACTGCCTGATTAATTGACAATTAAGACCAATCAGTAATTAAAATGGTGCAAAAAGGGTTTAGAAAATAGAAGAAAATGATGGCACATCAGTCCTCTCCCCTCAACGGGAATCTCTTCTTCCGCAAACGCGATATAATTGTTGGTGGTTATATGATTAACGATAGCTTCGAAACCCTCCACCGAGATATCATGTGCTACATGGGCATTGTTAAGGACCTTCATCAACAGCGCACGATGAGGCTCGGAGTTTATGAGTAGTTCAAGCAAAGAGATCCTTGCCGGAGTTTTATTCAGCTGCTCGACTACCTTAAACTCGCTTTGTTGGATGAGGCGGAGGAACTCATGGGCTTATTCCAAAGTCACTGTTTTTCCTTGAAGTCCTTCTTTCTTTTCGGCCCTTCTTACTACTGGAGGATCTACTTCTTTCGAGGGGGTGGCTGTGCATGTTTATAGGTCGCGCCGGGGGCTGTATTATTAACTGGCCGAGGTGCGGCTGGAGCTGTGCGTTGAGCCGGCACTCTTTCTGCTGCGGGTGGTCCTTTTACTTGAGTCGGGAGGGAATTCCCGGCTCGGATTAAAAAATTTGGGGGATTGGGCTGGTATGAGCTTTGGATATTTTGGGGTGCTTTCATCCACGTCGGGGCGGTGGTGACCCCGTAGGCGTCTCCTTCCTTTTTCCTCGCGCCCCCTACTGGGGCTCTTCTGTTGTTGTTGGGGGCCATATTGGCAACATATTCGAACTTGCCTTTTTGTAGTCCAGATTCAATCCTTTCTCCGGCGAAGACGAGATCTGCAAAGTTAGCTGGCATGTAGCCTATCAGCTTTTCATAGTAGAGCGTGGGTAACGTATCTACCATAATTGTGATCATCTCCCTCTCCGTCATGGGCGGTACGACTTGGGCTGCGAGATCTCTCCATCTTTGGGCATATTCCTTAATGGACTCATGCTCTCGCTTAGTCATACCCTGAAGCTGGTTCCGATCGGGAGCCATGTCCGTATTGTACTGGTACTGCCTAATGAAGGCAGTTGCCAAGTCCTTCCATGATCAGATCTGGGAAGCTTCCAGATTGGTATACCATGCTACAGCTGCACCGGCCAAGCTGTCTTGAAAGAAATGGACCAACAACTTTTCGTTCGCAGAATACGCCCCCATCTTTCGGCAATACATCCGGAGATGCCCTTTTGGACATGTCGTCTCTTAACCTCTCTTCAAGCGCCTCAATCTTTCCCTTATCTTCCGCGAAGGGAACAGATTCTTTTACGGGTGTGGGTGAGGCCGGGATATGGCGGACTATGTTCGGTTGGGGTAGTTCATGTGGGGACGGATCTTTGAGGCGGAGCAGGGGGCCAAGATGGGTATCTCCTTCCTCATCGTCTTGCCCGGGATAGTCGTCATAAGGTGGGAGTTGCCCCTCGAAAGTAGGGGCATGGCTTAAATCTTCCGGGGTGGCACGGGGGGTGAAGTCCGGAGGCAAGCCGTAAGGATAAGCTTGCGGACTATACCTTCGACCAAACACGGCCGTGTTTCTATCTCGGTCCGGATTTAAGGGGGTTTGCAGCACCGGCTCTGCTTCCCTAACTGTACTGGAGGCGGTTGCCGTGGCTTTATCCTCTATAGTTTTCTGGAGTTTTAACATGACCTCCGAGATGGAAGCCATTTGATCTTTTAAAGCCGATAGATCGGCCTTCATCTGTTCCTGCACGCCCTCTTCATTATCTATTTTTTTGGATCGAGTGTTATAGGGGTGCCTTGGTGTTTTCTTAGTTATGATGAAATTCCTAAAGAAATAAACAACGGTGAGTATGCCACCAAAACATGAATATGCAAATGGATGATCGGAGCACTTGGATCCACCCCAAGGTTCTTAGATAACATGATGAGTTCAGAACTTCTCATTTTATAAAAAGAACAAAGCTTTCATCTAGCCAAGATTATACAAAGGTATTACAAGAGAACTTAACGGTTTCTAATTATGTGGGCCATCAAATCTATCATGTGTTGACAGTAATTGATTAGCCCATGAATCTCCTCGGGGGTCGTACACACTTCGGCCATGGCTTTTGCTTTGGCTAATAGACGCGGGAGGTCTTGACTTCCATTCAAGGTCAAGGCGAACCTATCCATCCACATAGTCGCTTCTTGATGCAATGCATCAATCACCCTCCCTCTTGCTTCTTTTTCGGCATACACTTGTGCAAAATCCTCCACTAGCTTTTGTTCATGGTCCATAGACTGGTTCAATTCTTCCTTGTATTGCCCTATGATAGCTAGCATGCTTTGCTCCGTGGCTTCCAAGTGTTGAGCCAAACTCCTTTTGGACCTCGCGCAAGCAACTAACTCTTCTTTTAAGATCATGCCATGCACCCGTGACCGATCTCTTTCCTCTCTTCGGAGCTTGAGCTCATTGTTGCTACCCCACAATGCTCCTCAGAATTTCTCTCAGCCATATTCCTCCTTGCGGGCCCTTTTGGTTTGTTGTTCAAGGGCTCTTGCAGTGGCCGCGTTTTCCTCTTGTAACTCGGTGCACTCTTTCCGGATGTGTGTAGCAGCTGATTTGAACTTCTCCTTGGCGAGTCTTGCCTTCCCTAGCTCCAATTTTAGAGCTCGGGTATAGGGCCCCTTTTTTACTCAAACCCGTGGGTGCTTAGAATGCAGTGTAAAGAATGCGAAATAGACAACAGTTATTTACATCTACACAGTTCAACAAATGCACACACGAAGTTCCACAAATCCACAATTCCTTAAAATAGGCCTAACTCACAAAATCGTCCCCAGTGGAGTCGCGAACTGTCGCAACGTGCCCTTCGCGGGCGAGCGAGGGCGAGGCTCACAGGTGCGCTTTCCAAAGGAGGAAAGGTGTGCGGAGTCGCCACCAACGTTTATTTGTGGAAAACGTCGGAAAAATCGAAGGAAACCGGTCAAAATGAAAATTCTAAGTTCGGGAGTTGTATTTACGCTTGAGGAAGGTATTAGCACCTCTCACGTTTGTCTCAAAGGACAACAACCTATTTTTAGAATTGTGGAAATTGTATTACCTTAACTTTTATTTCTTTTTATTTTTTGAGGTCGACAAAAGCGGGGCTGTTGCTCCTACGTACCCTCCATCGAAGAGGAAATCAGACCTACATAGTTCTTTCTTTATGCGTGAATCAAGCGGTTCTTTTTACTTGAAAGGTGATCATTTTAAGGCGTTGGACCTTAAAAATGATCCATTTTACTTGGTAAGAAACTGAAATGATAAACTTTCAAAACCCTATTTTTTGTGGACAAGCTTGACTAGGCGAGTTGATTTTAGCCTTAGTTTCGCTTTAGTTATTAGTCAATTCAATTAAGAATGAGAAATCCCAAAGAGAAAACGTCCGATTGATTTTTCGCTTTATTTTACTAAAAGGTATTTTTTGATTATTATATTATTCTTTTACCTCTTTTTTTGATTTCCAATGTGGTTACAGCACGACCGAATGGTTGGAATTCATTTTAACCGAAATTAACGGATGATACAATTCAAACGATCGGTGGAAATTTATTTTTATTTTTAGATTAGGCGAGAAATGACTTAAATAAATGGCTGAAGCACGTCAAAAGGGGGTATAAAAAGCGAATGAAAACGAGAATAAAAATACATGAAACAAAATGTGGACCACCACGGGTACATAGAATGAATTGAAAAGCTCGGTTTTGAGGTACTTACCCGTTGAAGACTGAAGAAAACGAAGAACGAACGATGAATGTTGAAGAACGGTCGAGAATCTTCGCGCAATTACTCACGGAAACGTTACGGAAGCGCCTCGGCTTGGATTTTCTTCACGGAAATAATTTTCCTCAGCAATTTCGAGAGAATGAGAAGTGCCAAGAAGGCTGACCCCCTTCTCCCTTCACTCCTCCCCCTATTTATAGCTAAATAGGGGAGGAGCTTGCCACCCAGCTCGCCCAGGCGAGCAAGGTTGCTTCCTCCAGAAGCAACAACCTTCTGGAGGAAGAATCTGGAAGACCCAAGTGGGCCATATTGCTATTTGTACCCCCCTTTTTACTAAATGCACCCCCCTTCTACTTTTTTTGGTAATTCTTTTTCCTTAACGTTACGAAAATTTACGAATTTCGTAACGATACTTATTTTCCTTCCGCGAGGTTACGAGTCCTTATGGATTATGTATTTACTCTTTTTTAGCTTTCGAAGAAGTTACGAAAACTCACGGATTGCGAAAAATACCTCCTTTCGATTTCCGTCATATCACGGAATTTTCACGGATCGCGTAAGCCTGCTTCCTTTTGATTTTCGGCACGTCTCGGGACTTCACATATTGTGCAACAAAGGGTGCCAAATATCTCGAAGCGGTCAATCAATGGTTGTATATCATCAAATTATAATCCCCGAACGAAATTAGGGTATGACAGTACCGGCTGACTTGAATTTTTCTTTGGCGAGTCTTTCCTTTCCTAGCTCTAATTTTAGAGCTTGGACTTCTTCATCCTCTTCCGGAGCTTCGAAGTTCTCCTCATTCATAACTTTCAACTTGGAGAGCCAATCTAACCCTCGCGTATGAACCCTTAGCCATTCATGATAACCACCGATGATGCGATTACGGATGCCCCTAAGTTCTTTATCTTTCCTCAACAGACTTCTCCACGCCTTGTGGACTCTTTGTAAAACCTTGAGACTCTTTGTAGGCCTACTACGCCGTTTCGAGTTTGCTTCATACGATCCAACTCTCTTGCCGAATCCTTGACCACAGCTGCAATCTTGCTCAAGGAAGGAAGAAACCCGAAGAAAAGATATGGTTTTCTCCCCCCAAGAGGGCATCCTAATATCTCCTCAAATTCTTCAACAGTCGGTACCATTTGGAAGTCCCTAAACGTGAAGCATCTCAACGGCTGGTCATAGTATTGGGCGAGGGATACAACAGCTTCCGTAAATACCTCCACTGCGGTCAAATCCAAAATCTTTCCGTACACTTTGCGGAAGGCTTGCCTTTGGAGGGGTCCCATCAACCGTCCCAACTCCTTAAGGCTGGTGACATCTAAACCCTTAATCTTGACTTGATAATATCTTTTTCCATTTTGATTTGTCCCCATCATTTACCTAAAAAAGGGGTGGATCAAGACTCCGGTATGAATGATGCAATGCGCATGCATGAAACAGAAAGAAAACAAAACAAAGGGGTAATTTACATATACGAGACAAAAAAGATCCATCTTTTTAATACTACGTTCTAGGCATTATGGCGCCTCAACGTATGTATTAAAAAGTGACATAGTACTCTAGAGAAAAAAACATCACTAGCAAAACTACATTTTATGTGCTATTCGCAGAGGAATGCATGAGAACAAATGGCACGGAGCGTATTTGCTCTATGCCCTTATTTGGGAACCTATAGGATAATATCTAGGGGTCTCTAATAACTACTCCCAACGATTCATAACTCACATGGCTGTTTTCTAGAGGTATCATCACTCAAGATAATAATATTGTGGCGGTATGGAATACCAGCGACAACATATTATAAAGAGAGAAAGCTCTAGACGAGGTTTCACTATTATCAAGCAAGTCGGAGACCTAGCATGATCATAGATTCACCTCCACTCCTTAGATTCCCATGAACCCGGGTATAGGGCCCCTTTTTAACTCAAACCCGTGGGTGCTTAGAATGCAGTGTAAAAATGTGGAAAAGACAGCAGTTATTACATTTTACACAGTTCAAAAAATGCATACACAAAGTTTCACAATTCCACAATTCTTTAAAATAGGCCTAACCCACAAAAAACAATCCCCAGTGGAGTCGCCAACTGTCGCAACATGCCCTTTTGCGAGCCAGCGAGGCGAGTTCGGGAGTTGTATTTATGTTTGTGGAAGGTATTAGCACCTCTCACGTTTGTCTCAAAGGACAACAGCCATATTTTTAGAATTGTGGAAATTGTGTTACCTTAACTTTTATTTCTTTTTTATTTTTGAGGTCAACAAAAGCGGAGCTCTTGCTCCTACGTACCCTCCATCGAAGAGGAAATCAGACCCACGTAGTTCTTTTTAAGGGTGAATCAAGCGATTCTTTTTACTTGGAAGGTGATCATTTTAAGGCGTTGGACCTTAAAAATGATCCATTTACTTGGTAATAAAAACTAAGATATTGAACTTTCAAATCCTTTTTTAGTGATTTTTTTGTGGACGAGCTTGACTTTGCGGGTTGATTTTAGCCTTAATTTCACTTTAGTTATTAGTCAATTCAATTAAGAAAGAGAAATCCCAAAGAGAAACGTCTGATTGATTTTTTTTACTTTATTTTACTAAAAGGTATTTTTGATTATTATATTATTATTTTACCTCTTTTTTTATTTCCAACGTGGTTACGGCACGACCGAACGGTCGGATTTCATTTTAACAGAAATTAACGTATATTACAAATCAAATGATCGGTGGAAATTTATTTTATTTTTTGATTAAGCGAGAAATGACTTAAATAAATGACTGAAGCACGTCAAAAGGGGATACGGAAAAGTAAATGAAACGAGAATAAAAGTACACAAAACAAATGGGGACCACCAAAGGTACATAGAATGAATTGAAAAGCTTGATTTGGGGTACTTACCGGTTGAAGACCGAAGAACAATGAAGAACGAACGGTGAATGTCGAAGAACGGTTGAAAATCTTCACATAATTACCCACGGAAATGTTATGGAAACGTTACGGAAGCGCCTCGGCTTGGGTTTTCTTCACGGAAACAATTTTCCTCAGCAATTTCAAGTGAATACGAAGTGCCAAGAAGGCTGAACCCTTTTCTTCTTCACTCCTCCCCCAATTTATAGCAAAATAGGGGAAGAGCTTGCCACCCAGCTCGCCCAGGCGAGCCAGGTTGCTTCCTCCAGAAGCAACTGCCTTCTGGAGGAAGAATCTGGAAGGCCCAAGTAAGCCTGGTTGCTATTTGCACCCCTTTTTTACTAAATACACCCCCTTTACTTTTTTAGTGATTCTTTTTCCGTAACATTATGAAACTTTACGAATTTCGTAACGATACTTATTTTCTATGTATTTACTCTTTTTTAGCTTTTGAAAAAGTTACGAAACTCACGGATTGCGTAACAATACTTCCTTTTGGTTTCTGCCACGTTACGGAATTTCACGGATTGCGTAACAACGCTTCCATTTGATTTCCGGCAGGTCTCGGGACTTCACATATTGTGCAACAAAGGGTGCCAAGTACTTTGAAGCGGTCAATTAAAGGTTGCATGCCATCCAGCAATAGTCCCCGAACGAAATTAAGGTATGACACTTAGTTTGTAGTCTCAGCCCATCTATGAACATATTCAGTTGGATTGGCTCGGAGAATCCATGGGTGTGAGTTCTTCTTAGTAAGTCTCTAAATCTCTGCAACGCCTCACTCAAGGAATCATCAGGGAATTGATGAAATAAAGATACTGCTACCTTCCCTTCAGCAAACTTAGATTTTGGGAAATACTTCTTTAGGAACTTTTCCATAACTTCTTCCCAAGTTTTAAGACTGTTACCTTTGAATGAGTGGAGCCACCTCTTGGCCTCTCCTGCCAGTGAAAATGAGAAAAGGCTGAGTTTGATAGCTTCATCTAGTACACTGGCAATCTTAACAGTGTTGCGAATCTCAATAAATGTTGCCAAGTGTCCATAGCGATCTTCATTAGGTAATCCTTGAAATAAATTCCCTTGTATCAAATGGATCAAAGAATGTGGGTAGGTGATATTGTGCGCTTGCACTTGAGGACGTGCAATGCTAGTGAAAAATTGTGGTACCGAGCTACTTGAATAGTCCTCAAGGGTAGTCCTCTGGTCGTGCTCATTTTCCATGGTAGCGGTTTCAGACAATTGATTAGTGGATTCCCTTGATGATGGTGAATCAGAAAAATGGGTCTCTTCCTCAAGAATGGATGCAACTGTTCTATCTTGCAACAGTTTCCTTCTCCTCTCAGCCCTATTCCTTCTTAGTGTAGCTTCAATTTCTAAGTCCAAAGGAACTAAAGTGCCTATGGGAGATCTATGCATAAACAATGCTAACAGAACAACGGTTATCTAGTTCAATAAGAGAAGACAAATATAAATTAAAGATCAAATATTCACAGAAACAATCAAAGAATCACAAATAAAGAATAAACACCTATGAACGAGCTAACTTCCCAAATAAAAAGAAGTTCCCCGGCAATGGCGCCAAAAACTTGTTTGCAGTCGGCAAGTGTACTTGATCACACAAGTAGTATAAAATGGTAAGAACCGAGTATCGAACTCTCGGGGAACTTGTGTTATCTAGCAAGCTATTTCGGTAAATAGGTGTCTGGTATGAAATGATGATTGTGGTTATTAACAGGTATATAAACTATCTATGCAAAAAGAAAGAAAATCATGCAAGAGAAATGTTGTGTAAAAACAAGTAGAGAAGCGTTGGTCTTCCTAATAGGTTCCTGATGCTAAAATGGATGTTCTCTATCTAACAATACTCATGTATTCCTATGTTGTCTCCTAGACTGCTAGACCCCGATTCCTTATGATAGCCTAGCCTAATCCTGATCAAGCCTCGTCCGTAGATTCATCTTGTAAGACTAAACTCAACCAAGACCGCATTAAGACACACATACACAACTAAGTTCTTGTACCCTAATTCCTCGTGACAGTACAACAACTTAGCCCCGTACTATCAAGGACTTTAGAATCAGACCAGTTTCCATTGTTGAATGACCCTAACAAAGCATGCATCTACGTGATCAAGGTAAAGGCATACTGGAATGAAAAACAGATAGCACAGAGAAAACACAAAACATCATTACATAGATAGAAATATATTTACATCAGGTACCTACAGGGAAAATCCAACAGAGGATTTAACTTTCCATAGTCCGAAAGCCTCCTTTACAACACAGAGAAGAACAAGATGAAAGATTGCAAAAATACAAGTGGTGAGGATGTCTCCTCCACCTCTAGGATCTCACAATCACTCACAAACTCATCTCAAGCTCTCAGAATGGCTTCCGCTTCGAGCTCTCATCTCTGCAGATCTTCACATAGAAAAATCTCTCAAAACTCTTTGGAACTTGGACCTTTCTCTCTCTAGAACTTCCTACACATGTAAAAGCTTCAAGCCAAGGCCAGACTCTTGTGCATGCAGAGACTTCTCAAGAACAAAGGCCAAACTCCTCCAAAAAATCTTATTTCAAGCTTAAATAGGTGAGTTGGTCCGTGCTCGCGCGCTTAGTGCAAATTTGAATTGCTTAGCGCGCATAAGTAGATTTTGGCTTAGCGTGCTTCTCTCACTTAGCGGATGAGCTAAAACGGTGCGCTTGATGACCTGGAGCGGTGTTCTCAATGAACCTGACAACTCATCTTCTTCTGGATTCTTCCTCGTGCTTAGCCACTGAGTGTCGCGCTTAACGAATGCTCGCTAAGCCAGCAGATAGGCTTAGCAAGAAGGTGAAAACAACACTTTTGCCAATTTTCCTAATTAACCTGAAATTGAGAGAAATTGATTATTAAACACACAAAACAAAAGTATAAATTATCTATTACCTATATTTAACAAAAAGTACTTATAATATTACAAAACAACTATAAATTGGAGAATTTTGATACAATATACACAAGTTTTATACACAAAAGTTAGTCATTTTCACCGACTAACACATGATCCTCTTGAATTAAACTAGAGAAGCACATGGTCCTTTGGCATCATCAAAACATCAAAATGCCTTTGCTTCTACAATCCTCTTGAATTGAACTTGAGAAGCACATGGTCCTTTGGCATCGTCCAAACATCAAAATTCCTTTGCTTGTACAATCTCCCACTTTTTGATGATGAAAATTTAATTCCTAAAATCAAGATACAAGATAGAACATTCACTCATTCCATACTCCCCCTATGTTTTGGAATTTATCATCTCTTGATTTCTAAGCTTCTAAGCCCCGTTTCTCTCCCCCTTTGGCAACATCAAAAAGCCAAAGTACGTGGAAATCAACATAAGGCAGAAAATAACACAGCCATAATCATTCACAAGTCAAAAATCAAACATAATTCAATCATAAATACTAAGTGCCAAGTACTGAAATATAACTAAAGTTCAGAGAATAATGTCTTAAAAAAACATAGCCAAATACATGGCTTAAAATAAAATATAATAATAATCTAAATCTATGAAGGTGGCGGTGGAAAATCAAAGCACCAACGAAGACAACTCACATCCTCCTCAAGCTGAGTGATGCGGGTATCCATTCCTTCAAAGCGAGCATCAATGGCATCGATACGACCATCCAAGGAATCAAAGCGTTCACCAACATAGGTGTGGAGGCCTCGTAACTCCGAAAGAACTTCATGCATGTGGGATGAGGAGTCATCTCGTTAAGGCAAAGGAGAGGGAGTACGTTCGTCTTGCAGAGGTTGCGCGTCCTTCTTCAACCATTTCCCATCCATGTCCTTACGGTAGCCAAAGGAGGTTACCGCACTGGCAGCAATAGCAAAGGAACGTTGAACTTGCACCAAAGGCTCAAAATTCAATGGAATTTCAAAATGTCGAAGCAACAAAGTCACTAGCTGAGGGTAAGGTAGATGTGCACCAGACCGCAATGTATTATGCATGTGGTAACGAATCAAATGGGCCCAGTCGATTGGACGGCCGGTTAAGAAAGCCCACATCAGAATGAAGTCCTCCTCAGAGGCTTGAGCGAGATTAGAAGAACGAGGCATCAAAATTCTAACAATGATATAGTGCATGATGCGACAATCAAATGTCAATGACCCGACAAGCAGTCTGCCGGCCGTATCTGCCTGGTCAATGCAGACCATGCGGCGGGCATCATGACTAAAGTAATCAAACTTCCATTCATCAACAAGGGTACTCGCAAAAGGTGCACCCTGACTGGGTAGTTGTGTCAGAGAAAAGAAAAGAGACTCATCAATAATCATAGGGATACCATGCACCTCAGAAATTAAAGTTCCATCTTGAATTTTCAAATTTGAGTAAAAGACTCGTACTAACTCAGGATAATATGGTAATTTTAATGACATAAAAGGAATCAGACTAGTGTTTTGAAACACTTGATAGCAATCAAATGTTTTCCCATCAAAGAATTCTAGGTCAAGATATTTGGGATCAAGAATTTGACGAGATTTAAAGAGAGAGGAGTACTGGATACGTTGTTCATTAGATGAAAATAGTGTAGAGGATGACAAGGATGGTGGAATTGGTGTCGGGGATGCTCCGGTGGCTCCGGAACGTGATGTTCTATGTGCCGCAGCGGAGGTGGATGAACCGTTGCGCTTCTTGGATGATTCTTCCATTCGGTGAAGTTATTGAAGATTTTGATCGGTTAGAATGAAAGAGAATCGAAAATGATGAAAAATGGACTTTGTGGGAGGTGATTTGGTAGAGAAACGAGTGAGATATGAGGATTAGAAGTTTTGGGAGAAAGGGGGCGTCGTAACTCGAGGTGTGCGTGACTGCAGCTTCTGAAACGAGGATATTTATAGAAGATGGCATTATGTGATTGATTACAAGGTTTGGTAATCGATTACAGGAGCACTTAGCCTTCTGGTAATCGATTACAGGCTTTTGTAATCGATTATAGACTATCTGTTCTTGTGTAATCGATTACACGTAATGGTAATGGATTACCAGAACACTAACTTGGCTTTTTCCTAAAAAAATATCTGTCTATGCTAAAAACATCTAACTATAGCAATCATCAATACTGATACTCATTTAATTCAATAAAACAAGCATCAATCACACAATAACACACCAATCAAACACAATCAAAATCTTATAATCAAATACAATTAATCAATCATTAACCATAAATATTTCAATCAACCAATCAAATCCTTATTTATCCAAATCACTAATATCTAAGAGGCCTAATTCTCTTCTAATGGAAAAGAATGTTTCTTTGGGGAGAGGTTTCGTGAAGATATCAGCAAGCTGATTCTTTGTATCAACAAATTCTAGCACACAATATCCCTTCAGAACATGATCTCTTAGAAAATGGTGCCTAATTTCTATATGCTTGGTTCTAGAGTGTTGAACTAGATTTTTGGAAAGACTAATTTCACTTGTATTATCACACCTAATAGGTATATGGTCAAGAAGGATTCCATAGTCAGAGAGTTATTGCTTCATCCATAGAATCTGTGCACAACAACTGTCGGCAGAAATATATTCTGCTTCTGCAGTGGATAAAGCAACACTATTTTGTTTCTTACTATGCCAAGAGACTAGAGCAGATCCAATGAATTGACAAGTTCCACTTGTGCTCTTTCTATCTGTTTTAGAACTAGCAAAGTCTGAATCAGAGTATCCTATTAAGGTGCATGTGGAATTCCTAGGATACCATAAACCTATATTCATAGTTGTCATACCCTAATTTCGTCCAGGGACCATTGTTTGGTGGCATGCAACCTTCTTTTGACCGCTTCGAGGTACTTAACACCCATCGTTAGGCAATCCGTGAAGTTCCGCGACATGCCGGAAGTCAAAAGGAAGCATTGTTGCGCAATCCGTAAAGTTCCACAACATTCCAGAAGTTGTAGACAAAGGATCAAGCTGAATGTTTTGATGATGCCAAAGGATTACATGAATCACATGCTTCTCAAAGATTTATTCAAGACAAAGATATTCAAGATGAATGATCAAGACAGTCTCTAGAGTCTTAGGAAGGGTATATTAAATAGGAAGGGAATTCCAATTGAAGTCGCAAAAGGTTTGGCCAAGAAATCTAAGTTAAAAAGGTTTTTTCAACAGATTTACTCTCTGGTAATCGATTACCAGAGGATGTAATCGATTACCAGCGGCCAAAAATGATTTACAACAGCTATTAAATTTGAATTCAAAATTTGTACTGTGTAATCGATTACACATATATGGTAATCGATTACCAGCAGTTATTGAACGTTTTTAATTCAAATTTTAAAGCTTGTAATTGATTACACACATACTGTAATCGATTACCAGAGAAGTTTTTCAGAAAATATTCTCAACAGTCACATCTTTTTACTTGATTCTTGAATGGCTGTCAAAGGCCTATATATGTGTGACTTGGGACACGAATTGAAGAAGAGTTTTTGAGAACAAAAAGGTCTTATCCTTTTAAAAAGCAAATCGTTTTATCCTCTTACAAATTCCTTGGCCAAATTACTTGTGATTCAATAAGGAATTATTTGAGTGCTCAAATTGTTCAATCTATCTCTTTCAAGAGAGATTTCTTCTTTTCTTCTTCTTCATTCTCAAAAGGGATTAAGAGACCGAGGGTCTCTTGTTGTGAAAGAATTCTAAACACAAAGGAAGGGTTGTCCTTGTGTGTTTAGAACTTGTAAAAGGAATTTACAAGATAGTGGAACTCTTAAGCGGGTTGCTTGGGGACTGGACGTAGGCACAAGGGTGTGGCCGAACCAGTATAAATCTGAGTTTGCATTTTCTCTTCCCTTAAACTCCTTTATTTATTATTGTTTTATATTCATATTCAAATTGTTCTATTTGAATCAATATTTAAGAAATTCATTATTAAGGGAATTTATAACTTGAATAGAAAGTGAAATAGAATTTTAATTGGGGAAATAAGTTGTAATATCTTAATTCAACCCCCCCTTCTTAAGATATCTGAGGCCACTTGTCCAACAGAAGTCAAAAAGGGCATTGTTGTGTAATCCGTAATGTTTCACGACATTATGGAAAGAAAATACGTGTCGTTAGGTAATCCGTAAAGTTCCGTAACATTACGGAAAAGGAATCAGCAAAAAAAGCAAAAAGGGGTGTATTTAGTAAAAAAGGGTGTGCAAATAGCAACCAGGCCACTTAGGCCTTACAGGCGGTTCCGACAGAAGGCGGTGCCTTCTGGTGGAAGCAACCCAGCTCGCCTGGGTGAGCTGCGCTCGCTTGGGCAAGCTGGGCGGCAACCACCTCCCTCTTTTTCCCTATAAATAGGGGAAAGAGGGCAGAGTAATTTCGTTCAGCCCTTCTGGTATTTAGGATTCTCTTGAAATTAGTGAGAAAAATTGTTTTTGTGAAGAAAATCCAAGCCGAGGCGCTTCCGTAACGCTTCCGAGACGTTTCCGTGAGCGATTTCATGAAGATTCTTCATCGTTCTTCATCGTTCTTCGGTCTTCAACCGGTAAGTTCCCAAAATCGAATCTTTCAATTCATTCTACGCACCCTTAGTGGTCCCCACTTGTTTCACGTGCTTTTATTTTTATTTCGTTTGTTTTCCGTACCCCCTTTTGACGTGCTTTAACCATTTATTTAAGCCGTTTTCTCGCCTAATAAATAATAAAATAAATTTCCACTGATCATTTGAGTTGCAATATTGTTTAATCTCTATTAAAATAAAATCCAACCGATCTTTCACGCCGTAACCACGTTTAAAACTAAAAGAGGAAAAATAATAATAAAATAATCAATGTATCTTTGAATAAAATAATAAAAAAAAGTCAATCGGATGTTTTTCTTTGGGATTTTCCTTAATTGAATTGACTAATAACCAAAATGAAACTAAGGCTAAAATCAACTCACAAATCAAGCTTTGTCCATAAAAATCATATAAAAACCGTTTTAAAGGTCCAACGCCTTAAACGGTCCTCTTTGCTTTTTATTGGTTAACATGGACTTTCTAATGCATAAAATCAACATGTAACTTTGTCACTACTTTCAAAAACCAAGAGATCGTTAATGGTCCAACGCCTTAATGTTTCTCTCCTTTCAAAAGAATCAAAAGATCGTTTCAATGGTCCAACGCCTTAAACGACTTTTTGTTCGGTCAAAATATATCTTGCAAAAAAAGATAAAACACAACTTAACCAACGTTCAGTTCTCAAAGAACTACGTAGGTCTGATTTCCTTATCACAATTGAGGAATACGTAGGAGCAAGGGAAACACCCTTGTCAACCACAAAAAGATAAAAAATAAGAAATGCATAAAAAGACATAAAAACGTAAAAAAGGGAAAATAAAACAAATCGAAGACATGATGTTGCACATTTGGTTGAAGGTTGTCGTCCCTTCAGACGGACACGTGGGGTGCTAATACCTTCCCCGTGCGTAAATATAACTCTCGAACCTTTCACACTCAAAGTTCATAGACTACACCTTTCCGGTTTTTCCTACGTTTTCCTCAAATAAATATTGGTGGCGACTCCGCGCATTTTCCTCCCATGGAAGACACACCCGTGAGTCTCGCGTCGCCCTCCCGCCAAAGGGTAGGTTGCGACAGTTGGCGACTCCACTGGGGACTGTTTTTAGAGAGTTAGGCCTTCAAATCTTGAGCAATATCATGACTTCCTCTTTTTTCGGTTTCCTTTTATTATTTTATTTCCCTTACGTTCTTGTATATAACTATTTGATGCTTTTAGTGTGTTTTTGAAATGTATGCATGAGATAGATATTTACTCATTTGATGCACAAAAACACCGACACTCTTTGTACACACAGTGAGTTGAAAAGGGGCCCTATACCCGGGTCCATGGGAACATAAGGAGTGGAGGTGAATCTGTGGTCATGCTGGGTCTCCGACTTGCTTGATAACAGTGAACCCTCATCTAGAGTTTTTCTCTTTGATAACATATTGTTGTTGGTAGTCCCTACTGTCGCAATATGTTTGTCGAAGGGGATGATACCTCTTGAAACCATCAAGAGAGATATGACCACCTTGGGTTTATCACTAAAAGCCTTTTAGTTCCTCCCGTTTAGGTCCCTAAAATAGGGGCACGAAGCAAACACATTGCATGCTTTTAAACACTTCCATACATGTAGTCTAAAATGTCATGTACGCCTTTGTTGTATGATTATTTGTGGATATTGTCATACTATGTGCATCCCCGTGTCGTGCCTTTTTATCGCATCTGCATCATGCACGGGTTGCGTCTTAATCCCCTCACTTTGTCACGAACCGATGGAGGGTCCGTGTCGCCTTCTTAAATGCATACATCGGGCGCTATGCTGCCCGAATGTTGTATCTAAGAAGGAAACAATCTCCTGGGCTCCCGTATTCATAAAATGCATCTGTGCCATACGCATTTCTTCATTCATTCCACCCATGATAAATGTTGGAGTCTTGATTCGCACTGGGTTTTGTTTCACTTTAGTAAAACATAGGATCAGGTTAGGCGCCTTCGCTTAAAAAAAGGTTCTATTAAGTCAAGGTCAAGAGCCTAGGAGTCGCCAGTCTGAAAGAGTTAGGATAGTTGATGGGTCAGGTCCAGCGATGAGCTTTTCGCAAAGCTTACAGTAAGATATGGGACCTAGCCATGGCAGAGGTCTCCATGGAGGCCATTGCCTCCCTCGCCCAATATTATGACCAGCCTTTGAGGTGCTTCGCCTTTGGGGACTTCCAGTTATAACCCACAGTGGAAGAGTTTGAAGAGATCCTGGGATGCCCTATGAGAGGAAGGAAACCATGTCTCTTCTCGGGATTCTATCCCTATTTAGCTAGAATTTCTAAGATAGTCAAAATCTCGACGCAGGAATTAGACCATGGAAAGCAAGTCAAAAATGGGGTGGGTGGAGTACCATGGAAATGTTTGGAAGCAAAAGCAAGAGTCTTGGTAGGTAAAGGCGAATGGGCCCCATTCATAGACATCTTGGCACTTTTGATCTTCGGGGTGGTCCTCTTTCCAAATGTGGATGGGTTGGTGGACTAGGCCACGATCAACGCTTTTCTCGCCTTTCATGACCGCAAGGAAAGCCCAGTTGTCGCTATCTCAGCCGATCTATATGACACCTTCGACCAAAGATTTGAGAAGAACAGTGCAAGGATTGTTTGTTGTACTCCGGCCCTCTATGTATGGTTGGTTTCGCACCTTTTCCGCCAAGAGGTGAGACATGCTTGCCCTCTAGAAGGCCACCGCTCATGCACAGAGAAAAAAAAGGAAAGTTGGGACCGACTCTTAGCAAGCAAAGAAAGAGTGTTTGTAAACTGGCTCCCCCGATGGAAAGAAGGAAGAACCGGGATTCTTATTTCGTGCAGAGGATTTCCAAATGTTCCCTTGATGGAGACAAGGGGTTGCATTAATTACAATCCCATCCTCGTCATAAGACAACTTGGCTACCCTATGAGAGGGCCACCATTAGAGGATGGCCTCACACCTATTATTGCACAAGGTTTCAATAGCACCAACGTGGGGGCGCTTCAGAAGGTCCGCAAGGCATGGGAGATGGTGCAAAAGAAGGACAAGGAACTCAGAGGCAGAAGCAATGGGCCCATCGGCGGCTACCATAGGTGGTTGAAAACCTACACACAAGGTCTGGATTGGCTCCTGAATTTGAGAACCACTATCGCAAGGCATGCGAGGCGAGGTTTACGGGTGCGCTTTCCAAAGGAGGAAAGATGCGCGGAGTCGCCACCAACGTTTATTTGTGGAAAACGTCGGAAAAACCGAAGGAAACCGGTCAAAACGAAAATCCTAAGTTCGGGAGTTGTATTTACGTTTGAGGAGAGTATTAGCACCTTTCACGTTTGTCTCAAAGGACAACAACCTATTTTTAGAATTGTGGAAATTGTGTTACCTTAACTTTTATTTCTTTTTATTTTTTTGAGGTCGACAAAAGCGGGGCTTTTGCTCCTACGTACCCTCCATCGAAGAGGAAATCAGACCTACGTAGTTCTTTCTTAAGCGTGAATCAAGCGATTCTTTTTACTTGAAAGGTGATCATTTTAAGGCGTTGGACCTTAAAAATGATCCATTTACTTGATAAGGAAAACTGAGATGATAAACTTTCAAACCCTTTTTAGTGACCTTTTCTGTGGACGAGCTTGACTAGGCGAGTTGATTTTAGCCTTAGTTTCACTTTAGTTATTAGTCAATTCAATTAAGAACGAGAAATCCCAAAGAGAAACGTCCAATTGATTTTTCCGCTTTTATTTTACTAAAAGGTATTTTTTTATTATTATATTTATTATTTTACCTCTTTTTTGATTTCCAATGTGGTTATGGCACGACCAAACGGTCG
Organism: Glycine max; assembly: GCF_000004515.6. NCBI lineage: Eukaryota > Viridiplantae > Streptophyta > Magnoliopsida > Fabales > Fabaceae > Glycine > Glycine max. The sequence continues at coordinate 23,614,313 of NC_016091.4, read as the reverse complement.
AAATTCATTTTAACAGAAATTAACGGATATTACAAATCAAATGATTGGTGGAAATTTATTTTATTTTTTTGATTAGGCGATAAATGACTTAAATAAATGACTGAAGCACGTCAAAAGGGGGTACGGAAAGTAAATGAAAACGAGAATAAAAATACATGAAACAAAATGTGGACCATCACGGGTACATAGAATGAATTGAAAAGCTTGGTTTGGGGTACTTACCAGTTGCAGACCGAAGAAAATGAAGAACGAACGATGGATGTCGAAGAACAATTGAAAACCTTCACGTAATTACTCACGGAAACGTTACGGAAGTGCCTCGGCTTGGATTTTCTTCACGGAAACAATTTTCCTCAGCAAATTTAAGAGAATACGAAGTGCCAAGAAGGCTGAACCCCTTCCCCCTTCATTCCTCCCCCTATTTATAGCAAAATAGGGGAGGAGCTTGCCACCCAGCTCGCCCAGGCGAGCAAGGTTGCTTCCTCCAGAAGCAACCGCCTTCTGGAGGAAGAATCTGGAAGGCCCAAGTGGACCTGATTGTTATTTGTACCTCCCCTTTTTACTAAATGCACCCCCTTTACTTTTTTTGTAATTCTTTTTCCGTAACGTTACGAAACCTTACGAATTTCGTAACGATACTATTTTTCTTTCCATAAGGTTACGAATCCTTACAGATCATATATTTACTCTTTTTTAGCTTTCGAAGAAGTTACGGAAACTCACGGATCGCGCAGCAACACCTCTTTTCGATTTCCGCCACATTACGGAATTTCACGGATCGCGTAAGCCTGCTTCCTTTTGATTTCCGACACGTCTCGGGACTTCACATATTGTGCAACAAAGGATGCCAAGTATCTCAAAGCGGCCACTCAAAGGTTGCATGTCATCAAGTAATAATCCCCGGACAAAATTAGGGTATGACACTTGCCCCTCTTTACTTACCTTTTATCAGAGATAAGAGGAAAGCAAAGACAAGACACTGATTTGGTCCGTCTTGCCCTTTCCGTGATTAGTCTATGACGACTCTCGTCTCTACACCTTCTTTTTTTTTCTGCACAACACAAAACAAAATACAAATAACAACAAAAACAACAATAATATAATATACATATACACGTTTGGCAAAGGAATTAATCGGGAAAATAACAAAGATCACATTTCCCAGTCAAGAGGATCCGCTCTTGACGATGAAAAACTTTGGAGAATGGAGGATTGCACTAGAGGGTCCTCACTAGTCAATCATGAAGCACGACTCCAAACTCTTTGGGTGGAGGATGCATGAACGAAAACACAATTCATGGGGCTCCAAAAAAAAAAGGCGAGGATGGAGGATTGCACTAGAGGGTCCTCACTAGTCAATCATGAAGCATAGCTCCAAACTCTTTGGGTGGAGGATGCATGAACGAAAACGCAATTCATGGGGCTCTGAAAAAAGGCGAGGATGGAGGATTGCACTAGAGGGTCCTCACTAGTCAATCATGAAGCCTAGCTCCAAACTCTTTGGGTGGAGGATGCATGAACGAAAACGCAATTCATGGGGCTCCGAAAAAAGGCGAGGATGGAGGATTGCACTAGAGGGTCCTCACTAGTCAATCATGAAGCATAGCTCCAAACTCTTTGGGTGGAGGATGCGTGAACCAAAACACAATTCATGGGGCTCCGAAAAAAGTGTTGGTAGTACCGAATGGTCCACCGGGTTTTTTCCACCTAAAAAAAAGCAAACATGCTTTTTGCAAAGAAAAATAAATCATTCGCGAGAGCACCATATCTTAGAGAAACAATATACTCATGCCAAGGGTAATCTTCCTTGTGACCGGAAATGAAAAGGCAGGATGTCAACATTTAGCTTTTAAATGAACATGCGGGGGAAACATCGGGCTAAGCTTAAAATAAATCACTCCTAGTGTATAAAACTGACACAAGCAAGTGTTTCACCCTATTCCCAAACCATAACTGCACCATGACTTTATTTTGCACACGATTTCCTATCGAATCAAAGATCAAACGTACGATCACGGACCAATAGGATTTTCTCGAGGGTAGTGTTTTAGGAGAGGAAGCTGAGTGTTTCGGTATTTTCCTTTTATGCGGGGCGGGATATCGGAAGTCGAGAATTGCAATTCGAAAGGAAGAGACACCAAAAAAATGGTTTTTCCTTTGCCGGTGGCCACTTATCTTGCCGAAAATTTATCTGGCCTGAAGATTTTTCGTTCTCTTTCTTTCATTGATCGAGAATTGTTTCTTTTCCATTTTCACTTACTTCCATTCTTTGGCCGGGAATCCTTCTTTCTCTTTCTTTTTTATTGCTCTTTTCTTTATTTTCATCTTTTTTCTTTTATTTCTTTCTATTTCTTCCTTTTCTTTCTTTTCACTTCTCCTTCTCCATTCCTTTCTTTGGGAAATTGGGTTTTAGCATTGTATTCGCTCTCCCTTGAGGAGATTCCGCTACCCTTTGCTTCGGGGGAAAGGATGAGGATTCTTTCGATAGGCCAAGGTTCAAAAAAATCTAAGGTTGTGTTTCAATGGGGTCTTTTATCGTGGGAAGCCAATCTTGATATCTGGGGCAAAATAAATTTGGGTGTCAAGGTGTCGGCCTCGGGCCAAACTCCCATATTACTCCACAAGGCACGCGTGACAATGATGATTTGAAAACAACGTGCCAAATTAGTCGTGGCTACAGCCAGGTGGGCACTCAAGCATCCCGTTTATGGCATTGTGATACTACGGTTGGGAATTTACACAAACAGACCCAACGTTTCCAAGTTATGTTCTTTCATCAGTTCAATGAATTCATCCATTCTTATCTCAGTTATTCCAGAAAATAAACTCTTAGCGTCAGTCCCTTGTTTCCAGAAGATACGTTTGCTCTTTACGAATGATTTATACTTCTTAACTATAACATGTCGACCTTCGCGGTCTTTCTTTCTTTTTCCTTTTTGTTTCATTTTTATATATCCACAAAATTATACACCTATGGTCCGCTATGAAGAAATTTTTCTTTGTATATCTACACTCTTATACATGACAAACTTTTTCTGTATACGCATTGGACCTCTCCCTCTTTACGTCACACGATCAAACCCTATTTACATTCAAAGATCTTTTTCGTTTTTCTCCAACGCACACCTATGGTTCATACAAAAGTTTCTTTATATACACTCGTTGTTCACCCACACAAGAATTTCTCTACACGTATTTTTTTATAAAAACCCTTCTATGCACATTTTCCTTTTTCTTTATATACGCAAACATTTTATTCACAACACTTCTTTCTTTTTTATCATGATTTTGGTTCATTTTATTTTTAGGACGACGTTCCTAAATGAAAAAATCTACGCAATTCCGGAATTTCAACAGACACTATTGACAACAACGAAACAAGTACTAACGTAACGACTCAAACGATATGTATGTACAAAACAAAAGTCAGTCAAAACAAAACAAACGTTAGTCCCTTAGTTAAACAAAAATAAAATGATACGTAGCAGGGAAAAAAATGGAAACATAACATAAAAAGAAATACGGATCTAGGGATCTCCCAATCATGTGGCTCTGCTCCCTCCCAAGAAATCAAGGAAATCGGTCATCTCCTCGTCCTCGCGGGCCTCATCTGCCTCGTCGGGAGCCTCTGTTGGTGCCTCCGGCCAATCTCCGGGCCAAGCGACCTCTGCCCTGAACTGATCCAGAGTAGGGCATGGAAAAGAAGTAAAACCCTGGCTCTGCAGGCTAAGGCTCAGCTGGTAAAGACAGTCATGAGTCTGCACGTGCAGCCGATGGTTGGCCGCCTGCTGGCGAACCACATGTCGTAAATACTGCTCCGAATCAAATGGCCCATCTGGGCCAGCCTGATGAGGTGGCGGCACGTCCGCGGCCTGTGGTGCATCACCCTGGACCTGTCTCTGTGTGCAGTATTTCTCAATAAAAGCCCGGGTGAGGGGTAGCCGAATCACCTTGCTAGGTGCAACGGGGACTCCGAACGACTGGCAGAGTCCTGTGTTCAGCGCGGGAAATCCCAGGGCCCTGTTGGACTTATTCGGGTCCAAAGGGTGCCGGGTAGGCGCCATACCTGCAAATGGATAGATGGCATTAGCGATCAACTGAGCCACGTGAATGCTCATCCGTGTCAGGATGGCGTACACCAGCTGACACTTCGGCAGGGGGAGGTCGGAATTATGGTCGCTGGGCTGGATGTTGCTGAGCAGCAACGTCATCCATATCTGGGTCAGAGTAATCATGTTGGTGCACATGATCCGCACCCGTCTCCCCGCAGCAGTCCGAACAAAATCCTACCCCGGTATACATAGCAATTGGGCGATGGCTTCCTCATCAAACCCATCGGCCCGGTTCCTCCTCTGGCCATACTCGCACTCTTGGCCCTCCTCCAGCACTAAGGGATATCCCAGGAACTGGCTGAGAGCATCTGCATCAAATGGGATCCACTGACCCCTCACCCAGGATCGCATATCTTGCACACCCTCCTCTGTAGGCCAAGCATTGGCATAAAACTCGAGGACTATGTCTGGGTCGAACTTGGCCATGGGGGTAACCAACAATGCCCACCGCCGGCGAACTATCTCCTCCTGGAAGTCGGTATACTCGTTGTCCCTGAGCTGGACGCATCGCTCCCGGAGAAATGACCATCCCTTGATGGCCTCAAAACACTGCTGGTGCTCAGCGCTCCTAAAACAATGACTATCATATTCGGGAGCGGAACTGGTTCCTTTAGCCGTTTTATCCTTCCTGGATCTCTTTGAGGCAAGCTTCCTTGGGGCCATTTCCTGCGAGAACAAACATTTGGAAGTTAGTTTTACAAGATAATGCTTATCTTAACACAAAAATGACATGTTAATCCCTCTGATTTTAGAACGAACTCATGTAATCTATTTATGCACAGGCGTATGTATAGAATATCCTACTATTTATATCAACATACAAGGACATCCAACACATTCTAATTGTCATACATATATATGCATTTTTGAAAACAACACACATTCTCACGCTCAAGGCATTGCGTCAAAATTTACACTTAACTATGTCCTAAACATTTGCTATTACAAACTACCTACACACACTTGAAATATATATCATACAAATTTTTATTGTTTCACTCACATTTATTTATATGCATATTGGAAAGCTAATTATATCCTGCACACACTTGCATTCAAAAGGGAATTCCACGCTATCATATATTCATTTAGGAAGATAATCATTCACACTTTGCTAGGAATTTCATGCCCCTTATATTTACACATATATGCACACTCTTGCAAGGTGTTTTCCATGCTACCTCTATGCAAAGTATCAAACATGGGGCAGCCTAAATTCAAGTAAAAACTCTTACAAGCAAGTCCTAATTTTCATGCTTTTCTAATTCTAAAACCAAAATTTGGGTTCTTAGCCATGAGTATGTTTCCTTGCATTGAAGCTAAAAGTTTGGGTTCCTAAGCTTGGAATTGCATTTGGGCACCTATTTTGAATCTCCTGTGCTGTCCCTACATATATAAAATAGTCCCACCATCCCAATTTTACAAAATCATATTCATATATCATTGGGGCATTTCACCGACCACTTGGTGGACGCACGTTTAGACATAAATTGCAAGAGAATGGGGGCAATGTGGCATGCCCCATTGCTTCAGAACACAACATAGGCCTAAGGCCTTCTCACACAAACTCTCAACTTGACAAAACAAGCATAAAAAGCAACCCAAAACTGTCCCACAAATATGAGCACATTCTCACAATTTAGAGCACCAAAATGAACAAAATGCACCAACGGAAAGCAAAAGACTCAAGGATTGAATACTTACTTGTTGGAGTGAGTAGAAACAACGAAAATGAAAGCAAAACGCAACCAAAAGTGGCTTAGAGGAGCAAAAACCGCAAGCCTTCGTGAGTTCTCTCTTTTGAATGAGGGGGGGGGGGGGAGAAGTTTTTGGGTACAAAAACGTTTCCCTCCCTCGTTTTTTATATTTTGGGTGCAGGGGTTGCTCGCCCAGGCGAGCTAACCTCTTTTTTTTTTTGGGATACATTAACCATGCCTCCCCCCCCCCCCTCTTATGGGTTAGCGTTTTGCCTACTTGAACCTACTTAAGTTAGAATTAGGCGTCGATTACTTATTTAAAACAAACAATAGTAATAAAATACTGTGTATTCAAAGGATACTGGGCTGCCTTGCAGCGACGTTCTCCACTAGCGCAGCGCCAGGAAGGGACGACGATTGGTCGGTCGTGGCCCTATCCTCCATTTGCATCCGTGCCTAAGTACCTGCAAGTAGGGAGCAAACAATGTGCGGCCAATCGTGACCGGGTCATTATCTTACCTTGGTTGATTTCTGCCGTCAACTCGTCTCGACTTCTGACCATGGCCTAAGATGATTCTGCCCCTTCACTTCCTCTATTGCATAACAATATGCCGGCCTGCCCTGAGATCTGAATTCGATGTACGGCAGATCCCCGTGTGGGGCAAGTTGAAACATGGATGCCAGGGTAGCTAATGCATCAGCCATTTGATTCTCTTCCCGAGGTATGTGGTGGAAAGAAATGTCGTCAAAGTATTTGGCTAACCTCAAGATGTGAGTTTGATAGGGTATCAACTTCGAATCCCTAGTTTCCCATTCTTCTTTCAACTAGCGTATCACCAAAGCTGAGTCTCCATACACTTTGAGTAGTTTTACATCAAAATCAATGGCCGCCTGAACCACGAGGGCGCATGCTTCGTACTCGGCCATATTGTTGGTACAATCAAAACCTAGCCTAGCCGTGAAAGGAATACACTGATCATCCGGGGATACAAGGACTGCCCCTACTCCATGGCCCAAAGCATTAGATGCCCCATCGAAGCAAACAACCCATTTGTCTATGTCCTCGTGCATCCGCTTCTCTTCGAATAGGGCCATGATATCTTCATCTGGGAACTCAGGGTGCATCGGCCGATAATCCTGGAGGGGTTGCTGGGCCAAATAATCTTCCAAGGCGCTTCCCTTTACCGCCTTTTGGGTGACGTAAACGATATCGAATTCAGATAATAGTACCTGCCACCTAGCGATTCGTCCCATGAGGGCTGATTTCTCAAAAATCTATTTCACGGGATCCATTTTGGAAATAAGCCACGTGGTATGGCTGAGCATGTACTGCCTAAGCCGATGTGATGCCCATACCAGAGCACAACACGTCCTTTCCAGCATTGAGTAATTCATCTCACATGCGGTAAACTTTTTGCTTAGATAGTAGATAGCTTGCTCTTTTTTCCCATAATCATCGTGCTGACCCAACACGCACCCCATAGACTCATCCAACACGGTCATGTACAGGAAAAGAGGTCTTCCTGTTACAGGTGGCATGAGCACCGGGGGGTTTGCGAGACTCTGTTTGATCTTCTCGAAGGCCTCTTGGCAGTCATTGTTCCACAGGACCGCCTGGTTCTTACGTAATAGCTTAAAAATGGGCTCACAGGTAGGGGTGAGTTGCGAGATAAATCTCGCGATATAATTCAACCTGCCCAAGAACCCCCGAACCTGCTTCTCCGTGCGTGGTTTCGGCATTTCAAGGATGGCCTTCACTTTCTCAGGATCTATCTCTATCCCTTTCTGACTTACGATAAATCCCAGTAACTTCCCCGACTTTACCCCAAAGGTACACTTGGTTGGGTTTAGCTTCAGTTGGTATTTCCGCAACCTTCCGAACAGCTTACGTAGATTGACGAGGTGTTTGTCCTCAGTCCGAGATTTGGCAATCATGTCATCTACGTAGACCTCTATTTCCTTATGCATCATGTCATGGAACAATACCACCATGGCACGCTGATAGGTTGCCCCAGCATTTTTGAGTCCGAAGGCCATCACTTTATAGCAGAACGTCCCCCATAGGGTGACAAAAGTGGTCTTTTCTACATCTTCGAGTGCCATTTTTATTTTATTATACCCCGAGAAACCATCCATAAATGAGAAAAAGGCGAACTTAGCTGCATTATCTACCAATACATCAATGTGTGGCAGAGGAAAATTGTCTTTAGGACTGGCTCGGTTTAAGTCCCGATAGTCTACACACATTCGCACCTTGCCGTCCTTTTTCGGGACCGGGGCAATGTTGGCCACCCACTCTAGGTATCGCGCCACAACTAAGAAACCCGCATCGAATTGCTTTCTTACTTCTTCTTTGATCTTCAAAGACATATCGGGTCTCATCCTTCGTAGCTTTTGTTTAACCGGGGAAGACCCAGGATTCAACAACAACTTATGCTGCACAGTGTCGGAGTCCAGACCGGGCATGTCTTGGTATGACCACGCAAAGACGTCTTGATATTCTTCAAGAAGGGTTATCAAACCTTGGTGGATAGGTGTGGTCATACTGGTTCCCACTTTTACCTCTTTCTTTTCCTCTCCGGTCCCTAAGTTCACCAGTTCGGTTTCTTCTTGGTGAGGCTTCATTTCACGTTCTTCCTGAGCGATCAACCTCTCCAACTCTGGTGAAAGGACGTCCTCTTCCTCTTCTTCGTTCATCATTTGGCTTACATCTCGGTCGAAATCGATCGTCAAACCCTCGTTGTTAGGATCCTCAAAGAATCAACCCTCATATATATACCAAACAAGACAAACTAAACAAAAACATGCAAAATGATATGAGAAAAGGCGGAACTGCAAGAATAGATGAAACAAGATCTCTTTGTTTATTTAATAAGGTAGGTTTCACAAAACAAAAGAGAACAGAAGTCTATAGGCTCTAGTTACATTGAATCAGCGGTATAGACCTCTGACTGGCTTATCACACGCCAGTTCCCCACTTAGAATCGGGATGGCATGGTTGCACAAAATTTGGCGGGTCTTGAGGGAACTCCTCTCCTACTGTGGCAACTTCTTCCTCGGACACCATTCCGGCACTGGTGAAAGATTGGCTAAGACGGCTGGGCCATACTCTATCCGCCCGAAATCTTGACGGCACATTCCTCCTCCCCGGCATCCCGGGTTCAAACCCCAATCCATACTTGTACGGATTTCCCTTAACATCGACTACGTCGGCATTCCCGAGGCCGTCCTTGCCTAGACCCATTCCGGGCTCAAATCCGTTCCTGAGCATAACTCGTGCCACCATTATGGCTGCGTTGGAGAGAGAAGGTAGCAACGGAATTGGTTCCACAGAGGCGCAGCTCACCACCTCGAAGGATTGGAAAGCCGTTTCCAATGATTCTTCTGCCGCTTCTACGCATGGTGCGGAGGAGGGGCAGCTCACCAATATATCCTCTTCACCCGACACTATCACCAAGAGTCCACCCACTGCGAACTTCAATTTCTGGTGAAGTGTTGAAGGGACCACTCCCAGCGCATGAATCCAAGGTCTCCCCAAGAGACAGCTATAGGCGGGATTTATGTCCATCACTTTTACCACATTGCAAGTGTGGGGGCCTATCTGAATGGGAATGTCGATTTCCCCCATCACTTCCCGCTGAGTACCATCAAAGGCTCGTACCACCATCGAGCTCAGTTTTAAACGTGACGCACTAAAAGGAAGCTTTTCCAAAGTGGTCTTCGACATCACATTCAAACTTGATCCATTGTCGATAAGTACCTTTGCGACAACATGGTCCATACATCTCACCGACACATGTAGAGCCTTGTTGTGTCCTCTCCCCTCAATGGGAATCTCTTCTTCCGCAAACGCGATATAATTATTGGTGGTTATATGATTAACGATGCCTTCGAAACCTTCCACTGAGATATCATGTGCTACATGGGCATCGTTAAGGACCTTTATCAACAGCGCACGATGAGGCTCGAAATTTATGAGCAGTTCAAGCAAAGAGATCCTTGCTGGAGTCTTATTCAGTTGCTCGACTACCTTAAACTCGCTTTGTTGGATGAGCCGAAGAAACTAATGAGCCTCTTCCAAAGTCACCGTCTTTCCTTGAAGACCCTCTTTCTTTTCAGCCCCTTTTACCACCGGAGAATCTACTTCTTTCGAGGGGGTGGCTACGTCGGTGGGCTCTTGGACCATGGGCGCTTTCCCCTTGGAGGGCAACTCCGCCGAGTGAGGGGAAGCGAACACCCGACCATTGCGGGTTACGCCACTGAGACCTGTGATGTTGGTCACCTTGGCTGATAGGGAGTCAACTTCGGTCGCAACTCTCTCCCCGAACACGGGAGGGGTATAGTTCCACGGAACGGCCTTATTGCTTTGATATGCAAACGGCGTCGGCTTGGGCGCTGTCCAGGGGTATATGGGTGTGGAGCCGGTCCCTTTCCTAGTAAAACATATTACTAGGGCCTTGGGGGTTAGGGGAACCTTCTTTTCTTCCGACTGCATGCAAATATGTGGTTCCTCCTTCCCTCCTTTGGACACTTCAAGCTGCCCCCAGTCCATGAGCCGCTGAAGCAATTCTTCCACCGTGGGACAGGTTTCCATGTCGTGTGACTCCCCGAGGTGAAACAAACATTCGTCCCTTTCGTCTCCACCACGGGAGATCATGCATGCCGCTTGCAGTGATTGGTAGATGAAGCGTCTAGAAGTAGTCACCTCTCCTAATCTCTTTGCCCGCGATGGCCCATCCTCTTCGACGGCGTTCACGCTAGCCCCTCCATGACTAGCTAGCGGATTAGTTTTAACATTTGGGCCTTCCTCTTGAAACGATAGTCAGCCGGCACTAATCAGGTGCTGCACCTTATACTTGAATGGGATGCAGGAGTCAATGTTGTGTCCGGGAGCTCCACTATGGTACGCACACTTGGCACCCGGGTCGTACCACTTGGGGTAGGGTGGCTGGAAGACCCTTCCGGGTATGGCCACCACCAAATGATTCTCCAATAATGAAGGCCATAACTCAGAGCATGCCATGGGAAGATGCCCTTTCGGCAGTACATCTGAAGATGCCCTTTCGGACATGTCGTCCCTTTGTACTTATCGAAATCCGGTACTTTGAACTTGGGAGGGATGACGATGTTAGGCACGAGACATAGGTCCGCTAAATCCGAGAACGGGTAATTGCCGAGGCCCTCTATTGCTCTTAGCCTCTCTTCAAGCGCATCAATCTTTCCCTTATCTTCTGTGAAGGGAACGGATTCTTTTATGGGTGCGGGTGAAGATGGGACATGGCGGACTATGTTTGGTTGAGGTAATTCATGGGGGGATGGATCCTTGAGGGGAAGCAGAGGGCCTAGATGGGTATCTTCTTCGTCGTCTTCTTGCAGGGGGTAATCGGCATAAGGAGGAAGTTTCCCCTCGAAGGTAGGGGCTTGGCTCACATCTTCCGGAGAGGCACGGGGAGTGAAGTCCGGAGGCAAGCCATAAGGATAAGCTTGCGGACTGTACCTTCGACCGAACACCGTCGGGTTTCTATTCCGGCCCAAGTTTATCGTGGGCTGAAGCACTGGTTCCGCTTCCCTAACTGCATTGGAGGCGGTTGCCGTAGCATTATCCTCTAGAGTTTTCTGGAGTTTTAGCATGGCCTCCGTGATGGAAGCCATTTGATCTTTTAAGGCCGATAGATCGGCCTTCATCTGCTCTTGAATGATGCAATGCGTATGCATGAAACGGAAAGAAAAGAAAACAAAGGGGTAATTCACACACACGAGACCGCAAAGATCCAACTTTAATGCCACGTTTTAGGCATCATGACGCCTCATCGTAGCATTAAAAAGTTACGTATTACCAAATATCACTAGCAAAACTATAAACTAGTGCTATTTACAAAAGAATGCATGAGAACAAAATGGCGCGGAGCGTGTTTTCTCTTTTCCCCTATTTGGGAACCTATAGGACAATATCTAGGGGTCTCTAATAACTACTCCCAACAATTCATAACTCACACGGCTGTTTTCTAGAGGTATCATCACTCAAGATAATAATATTGTGGCAGTATGGAATACCAGCGACAACATATTATAAAGAGAGAAAGCTCTAGACGAGGTTTCACTATTATCAAGCAAGTCGGAGACCTAGCATGATGATAGATTCACCTCAACTCCTTAAGTTCCCATGAACCCGGGTGTAGGGCCCCTTTTTACTCAAACCCGTGGGTGCTTAGTGTAAAAATGTGGAAAAGACAACAATTATTACATTTTACACAGTTTAATAAATGCACATACAAGGTTTCACATTTCCATAATTCCTTAGAATAGGCCTAACTCGCAAAAAGATTCCCCAGTGGAGTCGCCAACTGTCGCAACATGCCCTTTTGCGGGCGTGCGAGGCGAGATTTACGGGTGCGCTTTCCAAAGGAGGAAAGATGCGCGGAGTCGCCACCAACGTTTATTTGTGGAAAACGTCGGAAAAACCGAAGGAAACCGGTCAAAACAAAAATTCTAAGTTCGGGAGTTGTATTTACGTTTGAGGAAGGTATTAGCACCTCTCAAGTTTGTCTCAAAGGACAACAGCCTATTTTTAGAATTGTGGATATTGTGTTACCTTAACTTTTATTTCTTTTTATTTTTTTCAGGTCGACAAAAGCGGGGCTTTTGCTCCTACGTACCCTACATCGAAGAGGAAATCAGACCTACGTAGTTCTTTCTTAAGCGTGAATCAAGCGATTCTTTTTACTTGAAAGGTGATCATTTTAAGGCGTTGGACCTTAAAAATGATCCATTTACTTGATAAGGAAAACTGAGATGATAAACTTTCAAACCCTTTTTAGTGACCTTTTTTGTGGACGAGCTTGACTAGGCAAGTTGATTTTAGCCTTAGTTTCACTTTAGTTATTAGTCAATTCAATTAAGAACGAGAAATCCCAAAGAGAAACGTCCAATTGATTTTTCCCCTTTTATTTTACTAAAAGGTATTTTTTGATTATTATATTTATTATTTTACCTCATTTTTTATTTCCAACGTGGTTACGGCACGACCGAACAGTCGGAATTCATTTTAACAGAAATTAACAATATTACAAATCAAATGATCGATGGAAATTTATTTTATTTTTTTGATTAGGCGATAAATGACTTAAATAAATGACTGAAGCACATCAAAAGGAGGTACGGAAAGCAAATGAAAATGAGAATAAAAATACATGAAACAAAATGTGGACCGTCACGGGTACATAGAATGAATTAAAAAGCTCGGTTTGGGGTACTTACCAATTGAAGACCGAATAAAACGAAGAACGAACGATGGATGTCGAAGAACAGTTGAAAACCTTCGCGTAATTACTCACGGAAACGTTACGGAAACGTTACGGAAGCGCCTCGGCTTGGATTTTCTTCACGGAAACAATTTTTCTCAGCAAATTTAAGAGAATACGAAGTGCCAAGAAGGCTGAACCCCTTCCCCCTTCATTCCTCCCCCTATTTATAGCAAAATAGGGGAGGATCTTGCCACCCAGCTCGCCCAGGTGAGCAAGGTTGCTTCCTCTAGAAGCAACCGCCTTCTGGAAGAAGAATCTGGAAGGCCCAAGTGGACCTGATTGCTATTTGTACCCCCCTTTTTACTAAATGCACCCCTTTACTTTTTTTGTAATTCTTTTTTCGTAACGTTACGAAACCTTACGAATTTTGTAACGATACTATTTTTCTTTCCGTAAGGTTACGAATCCTTACGGATCATATATTTACTCTTTTTTAGCTTTCGAAGAAGTTACGAAAACTCACGGATCGCGCAACAACACCTCTTTTCGATTTCCGCCACATTACGGAATTTCACGGAACGCGTAAGCCTGCTTCCTTTTGATTTCCGACATGTCTCGGGACTTCACATATTGTGTAACAAAGGATGCCAAGTATCTCAAAGAGGCCACTCAAAGGTTTCATGTCATCAAGTAATAATCCCCGGACGAAATTAGGGTATGACAACCACTAAGGGGGTGGAAGCTCCGGAAGAGGATGAAGAGGTACAGGTCCTCAAGACAGAACTTGAGAAAGTCCAAACAGTCAAAGAAAAGTTCAAGTCAGCAGCTATTAGGATCCAAAAGGAGAATGCCGAACTGAGAGACGTAAATATAGCCACCACCAAGGCCTTGGAACAAGAGACCAAGAGGGCCCGTAGGGAAGAACATGGCTCGAACAAATTCCGAGGATTTTCCTAAGGTCCAAGAGGAGCTTGTCTCAGCGGTTATGCGAGACCGAGACCAACATGTTAGCCATCATCAGCAAGTACCAAGAAGAATTAAATCTAGCCACGGCCCACGAGCACAAAGTAGCGGACGAATATGCCCGAGTTTATGTGGAAAAGGAGGCTAGAGGAAGGGTGATTGACTCGTTACATCAAGAAGCAACGATGTGGATGGACCGATTTGCTCTTACTTTGAACGGGAGTCAAGAACTTCCCTGATTGCTGGCCAAGGCCAAAGCAATGGCGGACGCCTACTCTGCCCCCAAGGAGATCCACGGACTCCTCAGCTATTGTCAGCATATGATAGACTTAATGGCCCATATAATTAGGAACCGCTAGGAAGTTTGTATTGTCACTCAGATCTTGACTAGTTATGACTTTCTGAATAAAATGAGTTTGTCCCACGATTTTACTCCAAAATCAGTGCGAATCAAATCACTCCCACATTTTATCTCTAGCATACATGCATTTTTACGTACTCCTCACGTTTGCTTTTTTAGGAAAAACACCATAACTAAGTGCGCCCCAAGGCATCCCTATCGCACCAGATCCAAATCTAGGACGATGGGTGACCAAGAGGAAGTATAGGAACAGATGAAAGCCGACATGTCGGCTTTGAAAGAGCAAATGTCTTCCATGATGGATGCCATGCTAGGAATGAGACAACCAATGGAGAATAATGCGGCCACCGCTGCCGCTGTTAGTTCGGTTGCCGAAGCAGACCCAACTCTCCCAGCTACCACGCACCACCCTATCCCAAACATGGTGGGACGAGAAAGAAGCACACTAGGGCACATTAGCAACCCCCATCCAGGGTACAACCGAGTAGCTTACCCCTATGGATTACCACCTAATTACACACCACCAGTCATACGTGACGACGCGGGTCATGTCCCTCCCCCCATCCTTGAAGGGGAGCCTCCTCGACAGTTGGACAAGGTCCATGAGGATCGTTGAGAGCATGCTCAGGGAGACATCGATTCCTACTCCCCGTTCCCCGCCGAGGGACCGGCACCCAACGCGCTACCTCAGTCCAACCCCACGGGAGAACCTCGAAACCACCCAACACAGCCAATATTTTTGTCCGCAGAAGGGCCACCCCTAGCAGCAGAAGAAAAGGGCAAAGTCAATCTCATCGAAGAGAGATTGAGGGCTGTTGAAGGCTTCGGCGATTATCCGTTCGCGGACATGATTGACCTTTGCTTAGTGCCGGACATCGTTATCCCTCTGAAATTCAAGGTACCTGATTTCGATAGGTACAAAGGGACGACTTGTCCTAAGAATCATCTCAAAATGTATTGTCGCAAGATGGGTGTGTATTCCAGGGATGAGAAGTTGTTGATGCATTTCTTTCAAGATAGCTTGGCTGGGGCAGCGGTCATCTGGTACACTAATCTAGAAGCTTCCCGCATCCGCACTTAGAAGGATCTGATTACCGCCTTCCTTAAGCAGTATCAGTACAACTCTGACATGGCTCCCGACTGGACTCAGCTGCAGAACATGGTTAAACGGGAAAGCGAGTCCTTTAATGAATATGCTCAGCGTTGGAGGGACCTGGTAGCACAAGTAGCCCCTCCCATGGTCGAGAGGGAAATGGTTACCATGATGGTAGATACCTTGCCTGTGTTTTACTATGAGAAATTAGTGGGCCACATGCCCTCCAGCTTTGCAGACTTGGTATTCCCCGGGGAAAGGATCGAGGAAGGCTTGAAGAGAGGGAAGTTTGATTACGTCTCCTCCACAGGTACCAACGGTAGGAGGATCGGAGTAACTGGGGCAAAGAGGAAGGAAGGAGATGCCCATGCCGTCACTTCAACGCTTGCATGGGTCAAGCCGCCGCAGATCTCCCACGGTACCCACCAATATGCGCAACATCACCCGAGCTTCTCAGCTCGCGCTGGGGACTCCTCCAACTCAGCGCCCGTACAACCAAGGGTGCTCGCGCCCATCCATAGGAAGGCCCCCCAAGCTCTGGCTCCAACCCCGACTCGCCTAGCCGGCAATGCCCACCTTGGCGTTGGTTCCAACGCGGCAAGGAACTTTCCCCCAAGGCCAACTCAAGAATTCGCCCCGATCCTGATGACGTACGAAGACCTCTTACCATCCATCATCACCAACCAGATGGTTGTGATATCTCCCGGAAAGATCTTTTAGCCTCCTTTCCCAAGGTGGTATAATCCTAACACAACCTGCGCATACCATGGGAGAACCCCAGGCCACTCAACCGAACAGTGCGTGGCCCTCAAACACAAAGTCCAAAGTTTGTTAGAAGCCAGATGGCTGACATTTCAAGAGGTCCGACCCAACGTAAAGACAATCCCGCTTTCTAATCATGGAGGGGGAGCTATTAATGCCATCGAGGCGAGTAGGTCGTGCAGGTCCAAACCTTTGAAGGACGTAACGACCCCCAGAAGGTTTATCTACGAGGCCCTGCAAAAGGGGGGCGTGATTCCCCGCATCGGGCACGAGAAGGATACTTGTTAATGCATCCCGGTGCACCACATAGCATGGAAGCATGCTTAGCGGTAGGAGACCTGTTGCAACAAATGATAGACCAAGGCCAGCTGGAAGTCAGCGATAAGAGGGATGAAGAACAACATATATGCATGCAATCCGTAGATAAAGAAGGTCCTAGAAAGCCTAAACCTTTGGTAATACATTTCACCAGGGACACAGCTCCCCAAAAGCCCCGACACCCCTCAGTAGTTTGACCTATTCCGTTTCCATACAAGAACAACCACACAGTTCCGTGGAGGTACGCGCCTCTGAGCGATAGGAAGGAAGGATCTACCGACATCAGCTCGCCATCGGCCAACAAATGGGGTTGAGCGGCATAACCCGTAGCGGTCGCGTATTCGCACCCCCTGACCTGCCGACGCAGCCCGCAAACGCTAAAGGGAAGGCAAGGATGACGGAAGGACAAAATGTCAAAGTGATCCTCGCTCCGGACGAGGATGTTCCGATGAAAGGTCTTTTCGAGGGAAGAGAGGGTTGTGACAAGAAAGAGGTATCGCTCGAGGAGGCCGGTGAGTTCCTCCGCATTATTCAACAAAGCGAGTTCAAAGTCATTGAGCAACTCAACAAAACCCTGGCTAGAGTCTCTCTTTTGGAACTACTCATGAGCTCTGAGCCTCATCGAGCTTTGCTGGTAAAAGTCTTGAATGAAGCTCATGTAGCCCAAGACATCTCCGTAGAAGGCTTTGGGGGGCTCGTCAATAACATCACAACCAACAACTACCTCACCTTTGCTGAAGAGGAAATCCCTGCCGAGGGGAGAGGACATAACAAGGCTTTGCATGTGTCAGTCAAATGCATGGAACACGTCATGGCCAAAGTACTCATCGACAACGACTCTAGTTTGAACGTGATGCCCAAAAGCACGTTGGAGAAATTTCCATTTAACGCTTCCCATCTAAGGCCAAGTTCCATGGTGGTCCGTGCCTTCGACGACAGCTGCCGAGAGGTGAGGAGAGAGATCGACCTTCCCGTATAGATAGGGCCTCATACCTGCCAGGTTACATTCCAAGTGATGGATATTAACCCGGCTTACAACTGTCTTTTGGGGCGCTCGTGGATCCACTCAGTGGGAGTCGTTCCCTCTACACTCCACCAAAAGCTGAAGTTCGTAGTGGAGGGACATTTGGTCATAGTATCAGGTGAGGAAGACGTCCTGGTAAGTTGCCCTTCCTCTATGCCATATGTGCAAGCCACGGAGGAGTCATTGGAAACGGCTTTCCAATCTTTTGAAGTAGTAAGCATTGCCTCCGTAGATTCCCTCTCTGGGTAGCCTCGCCTGTCTGATATGGCAATGATGGGGGCCCGAGTGATGTTGGGGTACGGCTACGAGCCCAGAATGGGTTTGGGCTAGAACAACGGCAGCAGAACTAGCCTAGTAAGCACCAGAGGAAACCGCGGGAAGTTTGGGTTAGGTTGTAAATCTACGCAAGCTGACATAAGGAAAAATATCTCGGAAAGGAAGAACAAAGGCCAAGGCTCGCAGTTGGGACAGTAAGCCAAAGAGGCCCCGCCCTGCCACATCAGTAGAAGCTTTATAAGTGCGGGTTTAAGACGCGAAGGCCAAGTCACCGCGATATGCGAGGATGACTCCTCGAGGAGATCGGATTTGGTACGGCCATGTCCTTCCGGTTTCCGACTAGGAAATTGGCGAGTGGAGGAATGCCCAGACATTTGCACGACAAGCTTAATGTAACCATTTGTAGCTTTGAAAACTCTACGGTTGAGCCTAGGCTTTAGAGTTTCCTTTTGTTAAGGCATTATGTCTTTTGTTCTTAAAGTTTTAATATAAAGATCTTTCTTTATCTGTTCCTGCGTCTCTACCCATGCTCATTTATTTGTGTGTTTATTTCTTTGTTACGTTTAAAAATGATATAGATCCAATGACGAGTCCCGCGAAGGTACTAATACTAGGGACCCGACCGTCGATTTCGAGCAAGAAGAAAGTCGGTCGGAGGACGAGGATATAGGGTTCCCCCCAGAGCTGGAAAGGATAATCTCCCAGGAGGATCTAGAGATAAGGCCGCACCCATCCGTAAAGAATTGATGGCCCTGCTGAAAGACTACCAAGACATCTTTGCCTGGTCATACCAAAATATGCTCGGTTTGAGTTCTGAGATCGTACAACATAGACTACCTCTGAATCCTGAGTGTTCCCCGGTAAAGCAAAAACTGAGGAGGATGAAGCCCGAGACGTCCCTGAAAATAAAAGAAGAAGTAAAGAAACAATTTGACACTGGCTTCTTGGTTGTTGCTCGGTACCTGGAATGGGTGGCCAACATTGTGTCAGTTCCTAAGAAGGATGGGAAAGTACGAATGTGTGTGGATTATCGGGACTTAAATCGAGCCAGTCCCAAGGACAATTTCCCTTTGTCGCACATCGATGTCCTCATGGATAATACGGCCAATTTCGATCTATTTTCCTTCATGGACGGGTTCTCCGGCTACAATCAGATAAAAATGGCGCCAGAGGATATGGAAAAGACTACCTTCGTCACCCTGTGGGGGACGTTCTGTTATAAAGTGATGTCCTTTGGGCTCAAGAACATCGGGGCAATCTATCAACGCGCTATGGTGGCTTTGTTCCACGACATGATGCACCGAGAAATCGAGGTCTATGTAGACCACATGATCGTCAAGTCTAAAATTGAGGAGGAACACCTTGTCAATTTGCGGAAGTTGTTTGAAAGGCTTAGGAAGTATCGGTTGAGGTTGAACCCTGCTAAGTGCACCTTCGGGGTCAAGTTGGGAAAATTACTGGGTTTCATCGTAAGCCAGAAAGGAATAAACGTGGACCCCGAAAAGGTGAAAGCCATCCTTGAAATGCCAGAACCACGTACCGAGAAGCAGGTCTGAGGTTTCCTGGGGTGTTTGAACTACATTGCCAGATTCATATCATAGCTCACCACTACTTGTGAGCCGTTGTTCATGCTCTTACGCAAGAAGTTCACGGCCTGTGAGATGAACTACTCCCTGCTGGAAAGAACGTGTTGTGCTTTAGTCTGGGCGTCCCACCATCTAAGACAGTACATGCTGAGCCATACCACCTAGCTGATATCCAAAATGGACCCGGTCAAGTACATCTTTGAGAAGCCTGCTCTCACAGGGCAGATCGCTCGGTAGCAGGTTTTGCTATCCGAGTTCGATATATTCTATGTCACCCAAAAGGCGATAAAGGGAAGTGCCTTGGCAGATTATTTGGCTCAACAACCTCTCAATGACTATCAACCCATGCATCTCGAGTTCCCGAATGAGGACATCATGGCCTTGTTTGAGGAAAAACTAGACGAGGACAGGGACAAGTGGATCGTTTGGTTTGATGGATTGTCAAACGTTCTAGGCCATGGCGTTGGGGCAACATTTGTCTCTCCGGACAATCAATGTATACCTTTCACAGCTAGGCTGGGGTTCGATTGCACCAATAACATGGCTGAATACGAAGCATGTGCTCTGGGCGTCCAGGCAGCAATTGACTTCAACGTCAAGCTACTCAAGGTGTACGGAGACTCGGCGTTGGTGATTCACCAGCTTTGAGGGGAATGGGAGACTAGAGACCCCAAGCTGATACCCTACCAGGCCTATATCAAGGAATTGGCTGGTTTCTTTGATGAGATCTCCTTCCATCACGTTCCCCGAGAGGAAAATCAAATGGCAGATGCGCTTGCTACTTTAGCGTCCATGTTCCAGCTGACATCGCACGGAGACCTACCGCACATTGAGTTCAGGTGTCGTGGCACACCCACACATTGTTGTCTGGTGGAAGAAGAGCGTGACGGTAAGCCTTGGTATTTCGATATCAAGCGGTACGTTGAAAGCAAAGAGTAACCACCGGAGGTTTCCGCACATTGGTTTTGCTCCGCTGCGTGAACTCTAAGGATGCTGAGAGCATGCTGGGGGAGGTCCATGAGGGCTCTTTTGGTACGCATGCTAACGAGCACGCCATGGCTAGGAAGATCTTAAGGGCGGGCTACTATTGGCTCACCATGGAGAGTGATTGTTGTCTCCATGTGAGGAAGTGTCACAAATGCCAGACGTTTGCAGACAATGTCAACGCTCCTCCCTTGCCTCTGAATGTTTTGGTCGCACCATGGTTGTTTTCCATGTGGGGAATAGATGTGATTGGGGCCATAAAGCCCAAAGCTACGAACGGACACCGTTTCATCCTAGTGGCGATCGATTACTTCACTAAGTGGGTCGAAGCTGCGTCGTACGCTAGCGTCACCAAGAGTGTGGTGGTCAGGTTCATTAAGAGGGAGATTATCTGTCAGTATGGTTTGCCGAGGAAGATTATCACGGACAATGGCACCAACTTGAATAACAAGATGATGGGGGAAATGTGTGAGGAGTTTAAGATCCAACATCACAATTCCACACCCTACAGACCCAAGATGAACGGAGCAGTGGAGGCAGCCAACAAGAATATCAAGAAGATTATCTAGAAGATGACCGTGTCATACAAGGATTGGCACGAGATGCTCCCATTCGCGCTACATGGTTACCGAACCTCATTGCGCACATCAACCGGGGCAACGCCGTTCTCATTGGAATACGGAATGGAGGTTGTGCTACTGTTTGAGGTGGAAGTCCCGTCATTGAGAATCTTGGCGAAGTCCGGATTAAAGGAATCAGAGTGGGCCCAAGCACATTTTGATCAGCTTAATCTCATAGAAGGAAAGCGTTTGGCCGCCATGAGCCACGGGCGTTTATATCAGAAACGAGTGAAGAACGCTTTTGACAAGAAGGTACGCTCGCGCAGGTTCAGCAAAGGGGACTTGGTGTTGAAGAAAGTCTCCCATGTCTTGAAAGACAATAGGGAAAAGTGGGCCTCGAACTACGAAGGGCCTTTCATCGTAAAAAAGGCTTTCTCCAAAGGGGCCCTTGTGCTTGCCAACATGGATGATGAGGAACTACCTTCACCCGTGAACTCCGACGTTGTCAAGCGATACTACGCTTAAGATCTGGGGCAATTAAGGAAGTCGCTGCATGTTTTATTTTCTGTGGTTTCCCCAGGGATTCCTGTCCTCTGTAATTTTCTCATCGCAGTCTTTTAAAAGAACGTAGGGTTGGGGTTCCGATCCTTGCTTTGTGCTTTAAAAGATGCGTAGTATTTAATGACCCAATAGAGAAGCGCTACTGGGAGGCAGCCTGGTATCCTTCAAATTCCTACCTATTATTATTGTTGCTTCTTTAAGATGATGATCGGATGCCTAACTTACCCTAGGGTTTTCGAGTAAGCGAACACTGACCAATAGAGAGCGCGTACTTTCTTTGCAAAAAAAAAAGTACAGGGTTAGCTCGCTTGGGCGAGCACCCCTGCACCAGAAAACATAAAAAGTGAGGGGAGGGTGAGTTTCTCTCCACCCAAAACTCCCTTCCCTCATTCAAAAACGCAGCACCCACGGGATTTGTGGTGTTTTTACCTTAGGCCACCATTTTTGTGCTTTTGCTTCCATTTTAGTGTCTTTGATCACTCCATACAAGTAAGTACATTATCCTTTGGCCTTTAGTTTTCCATTGATGCCTTTTTATGCTTTAAATTGTACATGATTTGACCAATTTCATGAGACAATTTGGGGCAAATTTATGCTTTGATTCATTGAATTGGGGGGTTGTAGGGGATGGCCTTAGGCATAGGTTGTGTTTTGAAATGATTGGGCAAGCCACATTGCCCCCATCCCCTTGCTGTTTGTACCCAAAAGTGTGCCCACCAAGTGCTCGGCAAATACCTCAATGGCATTTGCGCATAAGTTTTTGAATATTGCTTATAGATTTGGTTTGTGCATATATGGTTGCCATTTTTTGTATGTGTAGAAAGCTTGTGGAAGTTAGGGTAAATGCCGAAATATGACTTAGGCCTAGGGATCCAAGCCTTTGATTTTTTAATGCAGGAAGGCATGAAAATGAGAGCATGTTGGTGAGGTTTCCCCTTTAGGCCAGCACTTGGTTTGGGCTGCACCATGATGATTTCTTTGTACCTAGATGGTGTGAAAATGTTGTTCACCATGTACATGTGTATATAGAATAGGTAGCCAAATGCTTTGCAAATGTGCATATATGTTGAATATGGCACGAAAATGCTTCTCAAAATAGGAACATATGACATGAAATTGCCTTTCAAAAATGTGAATAAGTAATACAAAAATTGCCTTTCCAATGAATGTGCAACATGAAATTGCTATTCAAATGAATGTAAATATGTGTGAATATATATAGCATGAAGTTGCCTCTCAAGTGTATGAACATATATGTGAATGAAATGTGAACATATAGCAAAAATGCCATTCAAAATGGAGTAGATAGGTAGCAAAATATGTATGGATAGTTTAGCATGTAGCATAAGAAATTTCTTTGCAAGCAAAAGTAGATGCATCTCATAGGATGTCATTCACCAAGGGAAAGATGGGTGTAAATGTATGTATATCCTAGGAGAACCCGCGCGTTGATGCGTAAGTTTTCCTTTCAAAAATCGTGTGGATATTCGCGTTTTGTTGGAAACAAGGGTACGCTGTTTGGCTTGATCTGGCTTTCATTTTGATTAGGTTTCTTGAACTAACTTCCCGAAAGTGTTTTTTTGCAGGAAATGGCTCCAAAGAAACTCTCCACGAAGAGGTCTAGAAGAGATGCCACAGGAGAAGGATCCAGTGCTGCGTCAGAGTTTGATAGTCATCGTTTCCGGAGTGCCGAGCACCAGCAGCGCTTCGAGGCCATCATGGGATGGTCATTCCACAGGGAGAGGCATGTCTAGCTCAGGGAGGATGAGTATACGGACTTCCAAGAGGAGATAGCTCGCAGGCATTGGACACCTCTAGTGATTCCCATGGCCAAGTTCGACCCCGAGATAGCCCTAGAGTTCTACGCTAATGCTTGGCCCACAGAGGAGGGAGTTCGGGACATGTGCTCATGGGTGAGGGGTCAGTGGATTCCCTTTGACGCAGATGCCCTCAGCCAGTTCCTGGGCGACCCGCTGATTTTGGAGGAAGACCAGCAGTGTGAGTTCAGCCATAGGAGGAGCCAGGCAGACGGTTTCGATGAGGAAGCCATCGCCCAACTGCTGTGCATACCGGGGCAGGATTTTGCCCAGACTGTTGCAGGGAGGTGGGTACGGATCATGCACACCAGCATGACTACCTTGACCCAGATATGGATGACGCTGCTGCTCAGCAATGTCTTGCCTAGTGACCACAACTCTGACCTCCCTGATGCCATTTATTTGTTTGCAGGTATGGTGCCTACTAGGCACCCTCTGGACCCGGAGAAGTCCATTAGGGCCCTGGGGTTTCTGGCTCTGATCACAGGCCTCTGCCAGTCCTACGGAGTTCCTGTCACCCCCAGTAAGGTAATCCGACCGCCGATCACCCGAGCCTTCATCGAGAAGTACCGCACGCCTAGGTAGGCGCATGGTGATGCACATCAGGCCGCGAGCGCACCGCCACCACCTCGGCAAGCCAATCCGGCTGGATCACTGGGTGTGGAGCGGTATCTACAGCATTTGGTTCGCCAGCAGGCGGCCAACCACCGTGGACAGGTACAAATACATGAGAGTCTCTACCGGTTCAACCTCAGTCAGCAGGGGCAGGGTTTTATCCCTTTTGTATGCCTTACCCCGGAGCAGTTTGAGGCTAAGGTCGCATGGCCTGGAGATTGGCTCGATGCTCAGACAGAGGAGGAGCCTGCAGGATCCCCCGATGGGGCGGATGAACCCCAGATGGATGAGGATATGAATGACCTGCTCGGTTTCTTGGGAGGGAGTGGGGCCACATGACCAAGGTCGCTGCAGTTTTTTGTGATTAACATTACTGCTTTCAGTTATTGTTTTTTGTCATATAACATTACTGCTTTCAATTATTGTTTCTGTTTCCATTATGATCTGGCATTATGGCTCTCAGTTATTTTATTACTGTTTTTGTTACGACATGCCATTGCATTCTTTTCCATTTGCTTTGTGATTTGACATAGGTAGGTCGTGTGTGCCCTCATCCGCACGACCTTTTCAGAAAAAATGAATGAAAAGAAATGATGATAAATAATCATAACTTGATAGATGAAGAATAAATAAAAATAAATTTGGTTAGCTAAAAAACCAACATGCTTTTGAAAAGAAAATAACTTCCAGCTTTTCTTTGAAAAAATCCACTAATCATAACCAGTTGTTGAAAAAGTTGTGTATACACCTGAAAGGTGAATGCTCTGAAAATTTTCGCGAACGCCCAAAATGGACTCGGATGAATGTATGAATTGATAAAAGAACATGCTTAGGAAACACTGGGTTGACTTAAATAGGAAAAAATAAATCCTGAGCCCTAGTGTCACATGACCATAAAAACTTGATGCTTGAGTGTCCACATGGGTGCATGCATGACCAGTTTTGCATAAAATTTCCTAATCATCATTGTTGCATGTGTGTCATGGAAATAATGTGGGATATCCCCTTTATCCTTGAACCACTGGCCAAACCAACACTTTGACATATATCATGTCCAGCCGTTCTACAAGCCTTGAGCCAAAATCCCAACTCACCATAAACCTTGACCTAGGTGAGAATGTCCATCCTTGCCCTCGGAAGAAAACAAAAAAAAAAGAGAAAGAAAAGTTCCCGATCAAAGATCGGAAGAAAACAAAAGAAATATACCGAAAGGTCTTTGGATCAGACAATATCTGAACAATACAGAGTTGTCACCACAAGCAAATAAGGAAAGAAAGGAAATCACGACTTGAAGTGGTCCTCTCCCTTTGATTGCCAACCAAAATCCTGTGCGCTAGCAACTTTCTCGCCTCGCACTAAACGAAAGCAAAAAAGGAAAAGGCTGAAACACTCATAGCCAAATTCCCCTCCAAAAACACTATTTCCAAGAAAAAGTCCTATTGATTCATGATCACGCGTGTAATCCTTGATTTGATAGGAAATGATTTGCAAAATTAAGTCATGACATATTTGTGGTTCGGAATTAGGATAAAACACTTACCTGTGTGAGATTGATACACTTTGAGTGATTTTCTTCTATTTTGTTGGACCCAATGTTTCCTCTAAATGGTCATTTAGAAACGAAATGCTAACATCCAAAATCTCATTTAAGGTTATGAGAAAATTTCATCGGCATACTCTCTTTCCCCAGTAGACACATTGTTTTTCATCAAAAAAAATTATATGTTGCTCTGATTAGTTGGGAATTTTGTTTCTTTACTAAAGCATGTTCGCATTTTAGTTAAAGAACACCGAGACTATTTTGGTCTCACTTTTGAAAGAACTACGTAGGTCTGAGTTCCTCATCACAAATTGAGGAAACATAGGAGTCAGAGCCTCGCTTTTGTCGATCGCCCCATGCTTTCTGTTATCCTGACCCATGAAGTCAGGTGATGTACGAAGATACCCCGAGTGGTTATTTGTACACAGACAATTTCAGTTAATACTAACCCGTGAAGTTAGGTGGAAGGCGGAGATACCCAAGTGGTTATCCGTATAAACACTCTTTCGCTATTCGTAAGACTCAAAGCACGATAGCATTTAGAGACTAACATCGTCATCTGCACCCTTTGTCAATCGCAGTCAATGAGCCCGTTGACACGCGGAGATTTATGTCGTCTTCCGTGCTTTCTGCCATCCTGACCCGTGAAGTCAGGTGACGTACAGAGATACCCCGAGTGGTTATCCGAACATAGACAATTTCTGTTAATACTAACCTGTGAAGTTAGGTGACAGGTGGAGATACCCAAGTGGTTATCCGTATAAACACTCTTTCGCTATCCGTAAGACTCAAAGCACGATAGCATGCAGAGACTAACATCATCTTCTGCACCCTTTGTCAATCGTGGCCAACGAGCCCGTTGACACGCGGAGATTTACGTCGCCTTTCGTGCTTTCTTTCATCCTGACCCGTGAAGTCAGGTGACGTACGGAGATACCCTGAGTGGTTATCCGTACACAGACTATTTCTGTTAATACTAACCTGTGAATTTAGGTGGCAGGCGGAGATACCCAAGTGGTTATTCGTATAAACACTCTTTTGCTATCTGTAAGACTCAAAGCACGATAACATGCAGAGAGGAACGTCGTCTTCTGCACCCTTTGTCAATCGCGGCTAATGAGCCCGTTGACACACAGAGATTTATGTCGTCTTCCGCGCTTTCTGTCATCCTGACCCGTGAAGTCAGGTGACGTACGGAGATACCCCGAGTGGTTATCCGTACAAAGGCAATTTCTGTTAATCATAACCCATGAAGTTAGGTGGCAGGCGGAGATACCCAAGTGGTTATCCGTATAAGTCTCGTTTGCTATCTGTAAGACTCAAAGCACGATAGCAAGCAGAGACTAGCGTCGTCTTCTGCACCCTTTGTCAATCAAGGCCAACGAGCCCGTTGACACGCGGAGGTTTACGTTGTCTTCCGTGCTTTTTGTCCTCCTGACCTGTGAAGTCAGGTGACGTACGGTGATACCCCAGCGGTTATCCATAGATGCAGTTTTTGTCATCTTGACTCGTGAAGTCTGGTGACATACGGGCAATACCTTATGGTTATCTGCATCTTTTGTCAACCAGGGGCAAACGCGCCTATGGGCGCGCAGAAACTAACATCGTCTTCTGCACCCGTTGTCATCCTGACCCATGGAGTCGGGTGGCAGGCGGAGATACCTTATGGTCATCTGCACCTTTCGTCAACCGAGGGGAACGAATTCGACGGTATTAGGATGATGTTGGTCGTTCGATTCTTATCATTTTCAAAATTTTTGCAAGTTTTTGCCCTCATCGTCCGGAGACATTCAAGCCCGACGACGCGCGAGATTCTTCTCTGCCAGGCGGGGACGGTCGAGTGTGATGGCGTAGGGAAGTGTCGTGGTTGTCCAACTTTGTCGCTTTCAAGACACTTAAGTTTTTTGACGCTTCTGATGCCTTTTCTTTTCTTTCTGAATGACAGGTTCCGCTAGTGGGGATATTGACCGGCCGAATGATGTTTCGCTCGAACAAAATTAGTGTCTTGTCTTTACTTCACTTTTATCTCCAATAAAAGATAAGTAAAGAGGGGCAACTGTCATACCCTAATTTTGTCCGGGGACCATTGTTTGGTGGCATGCAACCTTCGCTTGATCGCTTCGAGGTACTTAACACCCATCGTTAGGCAATCCGTGAAGTTCCGCAACATGCCAGAAGTCGAAAGGAAGCATTTATGCACAATCCGTAAAGTTCTGCAACATTCCAGAAGTCAAAAAGGGCATTGTTGCGTAATCCGTAAAGTTTCGTGACATTCCGGAAAGAAAATAAGTGTCGTTACGTAATCCGTAAAGTTTCGTAACGTTACGGAAAAGGAATCAGCAAAAAAAGCAAAAAGAGGAGTATTTAGTAAAAATGGGTGTGCAAATAGCAACCAGGCCCACTTGGGCCTTCCAGGGGGTTCCAACAAAAGGTGGTGCCTTCTGGTGGAAGCAACCCAGCTCGCCTGGGCGAGCTGGGCGGCAACCATCTCCCTCATTTTCCCTATAAATATGGGAAAGAGGGCAGAGTAATTTCGTTCAACCCTTCTGGTATTTAGGATTCTCTTGAAATTAGTGAGAAAAATGGTTTCTGTGAAGAAAATCCAAGCCGAGGCGCTTCCGTAACGCTTCCGAGACATTTCCGTGAGCGATTTCGTGAATATTCTTCATCGTTCTTCTTCGTTCTTCGGTCTTCAACCGGTAAGTTCCCGAAATCGAATCTTTCAATTCATTCAATGCACCCTTAGTGGTCCCCACTTGTTTCGCGTGCTTTTACTTTTATTTTTATTTCGTTTGTTTTCCATACCCCCTTTTGACGTGCTTTAACCATTTATTTAAGCCGTTTTCTTGCCTAATAAATAATAAAATGAATTTCCATCGATCATTTGAGTTGTAATATCGTTTAATCTCTGTTAAAATAAAATCCAACTGATCTTTCACGCTGTAACCACGTTTAAAACCAAAAGAGGCAAAATAATAATAAAATAATCAAAGTATATTCGAATAAAATAATAAAAAAAAATCAATCGGACGTTTTTCTTTGGGATTTTCCTTAATTGAATTGACTAATAACCAAAGTGAAACTAAGACTAAAATCAACTCACAAATCAAGTTTTGTCCATAAAAATCACTTAAAAACCATTTTAAAGGTCCAACGCCTTAAAATGTCCTCTTTGCTTTTTATTGGTTAACATGGACTTTCGAAAGCATAAAATCAACATGTAACTTTGTCACTACTTTCAAAAACCAAGAGATCGTTAATGGTCCAACGCCTTAATGTTTCCCTCCTTTCAAAAGAATCAAAAGATCGTTTAAATGGTCCAACGCCTTAAACGACTTTTTGTTCGGTCAAAATATATCTTGCAAAAAAAGATAAAAACAACTTAACCAACGTTCAGTTCTCAAAGAACTACGTAGGTCTGATTTCCTTATCACAATTGAGGAATACATAGGAGCAAGGGAAACACCCTTGTCGACCACAAAAAGATAAAAAATATGAAAGGCATAAAAGACATAAAAACGTAAAAAAGGGAAAATAAAACAAATCGAAGACATGATGTTGCACATTTCGTAGATTACACCATTCCATTTTTTCCTACGTTTTCTTCAAATAAACGTTGGTGGCGACTCCACGCATCGCGTCGCCCTCCCGCCGAAAGGTAGGTTGCAACAATAGTGCCTAACAAATTATCTTATGATTCTTTTAATGGCACTAAGATGTGACTGTTTAGGATTTGATTGAAATCTAGCACATATACACACACTAAACATTATATCAGGTCTGCTAGTAGATAAATAAAGAAGGGATCCGATCATGCCTCGATATTACTTATCATCTATTGACTGAACGGTTTCATCTTTATCTAAATAGCAAGAAGTGCTCATTGGTGTAGCCATGTGCTTAGCATTTTCCATCCCAAATCTGTGAATTAACTCTTTGCAGTACTTGGATTTATTGACAAAAATTCCAGTCTTGGTTTGTTTAATTTGTAATCCAAGAAAGAAATTAAGTTCGCCCATCATTGACATTTCAAACTCGCTTTGCATGTCATGAGAGAATTCCTTGCACAATAATTCATCAGTAGATCCAAAAATAATATCATCAACATAAATTTGAACCAATAAAATATCATGTAATTTTCTCTTTATGAAAAGAGTAGTATCTACTTTGTCTCTAGAGAAATCCTTTTTCTAAAAGAAACTTACTCAAACGCTCATACCAAGCCCTAGGGGCTTGCTTTAAGCCATGTAATGCCTTTTTTTAATTTAAAAACATGACTGGGCTTGTCTGAGTTTTCAAATCCAGGGGGTTGATCTACATATACTTCCTCTTGAATAAAGCCATTTAAGAATGCACTTTTTACATCCATTTGATAAAGCTTAAAGTCCATTATGGATGCATAGGCTAACAACATTCGGATGGCTTCTAATCTGGCAATTGGAGCATATGTTTCCTCATAATCTATCCCCTCTTCTTGATTATATCCTTTGGCGACTAATCTATCCTTATTTCTAATAACTATGCCATTTTCATATAATTTATTTCTAAACACCCATTTTGTTCCAATGATTGGGTAGTTTTCAGGTTTCTCAACTAACTCCCAAACATTATTTCATTCAAATTGGTTTAGTTCTTCCTGCATAGCTATTATCCAATTTTCATCTATTATGGCTTCATTTAAATTTTTAGGTTCAATCATAGATACAAAAGCCATGTTATTTCATAAATCTTTGAGAGAGTGTCTAGTTGTTACCCCTTTTGAGATATCACCAATAATGTTGTCAGGGGGATGATCTCTTGAAGCTTTCCACTCTCTTGGAAGATCATTATTTGCTTTGACTTCTACTAGAGGATCTTCATTGCTTCCTTCTCCTTTTCCTTTAGAATCTTGTCCATGAATGTGCATTTGTTCTAAAGATTCTGCAATATCATCTAAAATATCCTTTCTTGGAGAAATAGCATTAGACTCATCAAAGGAAACATGAATCAATTCTTCAATTGTCATTGTTCTCTTATTTTAAATTCTATAAGCTTTACTATGCAAAGAATAACCAAGGAAAATTCCTTCATCTGACTTGGCATCAAACTTTCCTAAGTTTTCTTTTTCCATTGTTTAATACAAAACACTTGCAACCAAAAACATGAAGATACGAGACGTTTGGTTTCCTACCATTGAACAATTCATATGGAGTTTTCTTTAAAATGGGTCTTATTAAAGCCCTATTCATGATATAGCATGCAGTATTAACGGCTTCAGCACAAAAATATTTTGGAAGAGGAGTATCATTCAATAAGGTTCTAGCAATTTCTTCCAAAGACCAATTTTTCCTTTCAACAACTCCATTTTGTTGAGGGTTCCAGGTGCAGAAAAGTTGTGTTCAATGTCATGCTTATCACAAAATAAATCAAATTCTTTATTTTCAAACTCCCCCCCATGATCACTCCTAATAGATATAATTTTGAGATTTTTCTTATTTTGAATAACTTTTGCAAGTTTCTTAAATGCTTGAAATGCATCATTCTTATGAGTGATAAATAGTGTCCAAGTATATCTAGAATAATCATCAACAATGACAAGTGCATAATAGTTTCCACCAAAACTCATAATTCTAGAAGGACCAAACAAATCCATATGTAACAATTGTAATGGTTGAGTAGTTGAAACAATGTTTTTGGATTTGAATGAAACTCTAGTTTGTTTTCCCTTTTGACATGCATCACACAGTCTATCTTTTTCAAATTTCAATTTAGGTAAACCAACAACTAAATCTTTTGAAATTAATTTATTTTAGTGTTCCGTGTTTATGTGAGCAATTCGTTTATGCCATAGCCATGGATCATCATCTTTGCTAAGAAAACATTGATTATTATCTAGTTTTTGTCTTAAGTCTATCATATAAACATTGTTGACTCTAAACCCTATATGCTTTATATTAGTATCATGTTTATGTTCAATGAGAAAGTTTTGAGAATCAAATGATACTAGATAGCCTTTATCACATAATTGACTAACACTAAGCAAGTTGTGCTTAAGGCCTTCAACAAGTAGAACATTTTCAATGGAGTTTGAAGAATTCGTACCTATTTTTCCAACTCCAAGAATTCTACCTTTGTTGTTGTCACCATAAGTTACATGCCCGCTTTTCTTGGGAGAGATATGTGTGAACTTTGATGCATCTCCCGTCATATGTTTTGAACATCTGCTATCTATGTACCATTTCTTCTTCAAATATACCTACATGAGCAAGTTTGTGACTTAGGTACCCAAACTTTATCGGGTCCTTGTGTGTTAGTGTTAACTGAAGATCCTTTTGGGACCCATATCATTTTAATATTGTTGAATTTTTTCTTAAAATAACATGTAAATGTGCCATGCCCTTTTCTTCCACAGTAAAAACAAGTGATGAAAGGAGAATTATATTTTTGTGTGGAAGCAAAGAAATTTTTGTAAAATTTTTGTTGTTTTTCAGGTTTATATCCTATTCCTGCCTTATCAAAGACACACCTTTGTTTTCCTAATATGACATCTAGGTTATTTTTACCAATAGAAAATTTAGCAAGTGAGTTTTTCAAATCTTTAATTTCTTTTTCATACTTGGTACAACAGTTACATGAATTAGATATTACTTTTTCATCAGGAATAGTAGAAACATAAACTTTATCATTTGATTTGGAAATTGAAATTTCAATTTTAAGATGATCTAATTCTTTATTTAATTTTGAAATTTATTTTTCTAAATATGAAATTGTTTTCTTAGAAGATGAAACTAACTTTGCAAGTTTGATTGATTCTCTATGCAAATGAGCAAATGCATCTTGTAATTCATCAAAAGAAATGGATAAGTTGTTATTTGAAGATGTTACCTCTTCATCACTTTCATAACTTTTAGCCATTAGACACAGGTTTATCTCTTCAACTTTTGAATCCTTAGATGATTCCATATAATTGTCATCCCATGTGATGTAGGCCTTCTTCACCTTCTTTTAACTAAAATTTTTCTTTTCAAATTCCTCCATTCTTTTCTTGAAGATCGGGCAATCAACCCTCAGATGTCCAGGTTGATTGCATTCATAGCATTTTGGAGTAGAGGATGAATCTTCTGTCCTTCTTTTAGGTTTAAAATTTGGTCTCCTTTGATTTCCTTTGATTCTGAGGAACTTGTTGAACCTTTTTACAAAAAGGTTAAGATCATCATCTTCATCCAAATCAATTAAGTCTTCCTTATCACTTTCTTCTTGGATTGAAGATGAAGCTTTAAGAGAAATTCCCTTCTTTTTCTTATCATTTTCTTCGTGTTGATTTAATCTCAACAGTTCCATTTCGTGTTCCTGTAACTTTCCAAATAGTGTAGCAAGAGACATGTTAGATAAATCTCATGACTCAGTAATGGCTATTACCTTAGGTTGTCATTCTCTGCTTAAACGTCTCAATACTTTATTTATGAGATCTTCATTTGGAAAATTTTTCCCTAAAGATGCAAGATGATTTATTATATGTGTAAACCTTTTTTGCATGTCTTGTATACTTTCATTTGAATTCATTCTATATAATTCATACTCATGAGTTAATGTATTTATCCTAGACCTTTTCACATCTATTGTGCTCTCATGTGTTACTTGTAGGGTATCCCACATTTCTTTTGCACTTTTACAATTTGATACCCTAAAGTACTCATCCATTCCTAAGGCAGATGTAATTATATTTTTGGCTTTTAAGTTGTATTGCACTAATCTCTTTTCTTCTTCACTCCATTATTCCCTATGTTTTTCTATAGCTTTACTTCCTGCCACCATAGTGGGAATATAGGGTCCTACTTCTATTGCATCCTAGACATTTAAATCTATTGTCTCTATAAAAATTTGCATACGGGTTTTCCAGTAATGGTAACCCACTCCATTGAAAATAAGAGGCCTATTTATTCAATTCCCTTAAGGAAATAAATAGTTTGACGAGGCCATTATTCTTGAAGCTTCTAAACTTTATACAAGAATGAAGCTCTGATACCACTTGTTAGACAAGTGGCCTCAGATATCTTAAGAAGAGGGGATGAATTAAGATATCACAAACTATTCCCTAATTAAAAATTCTATTTTGATTTTAACCCAAATCCCAATATTCCTTTTAAAATGAATTCCTAAAT
The DNA here is from genome assembly GCF_000004515.6 of Glycine max. Taxonomy (NCBI): domain Eukaryota; kingdom Viridiplantae; phylum Streptophyta; class Magnoliopsida; order Fabales; family Fabaceae; genus Glycine; species Glycine max. Next base: position 23,580,659 of record NC_016091.4, on the reverse strand, counting down.
AATTATTCAAATTAAACTTACTGAATAGAAGCAATAAGCAATAATAAATAAAAGAGTTTAAGGGATGAAAAAGTTCAAACTCAGTTTTATACTGGTTCAGCCACACCCTTGTGCCTACATCCAGTCCCCAAGCAACTCGCTTGAGAGTTCCACTAACTTGCAAAAACCCTTTACAAGTTCTGAACCACACAAGGGCAACCCTTCCATTGTGTTCAGATTGCTTTACAACAAGAGACCCTCGGTTTCTTAATCCCTTTTCAGAAGTAAGAAGAAGAGAAGAATAAATCTCTCTTGAAAGAGATAGATTGAACAATGAAGCACTCAAATAATTCCTTATTGAATTGCAAGTGTTTTGGCCAAGGAATGTTTTTAGAGGATAAGACAATTTTTCTTTTGAGAGAATAAGACTTTTTGTTCAAAAAAACTCTAAGAAAATTCATGTTCCAAGTCACATATAAATAGACCCTTGATGGCCATTCAAAAACCATTTGAACAGATGTGACTCTTGGAAATTATTTTCTGAAAATCTCCTCTGGTAATCGATTACAAGACTTGTGTAATCGATTACAAGCTTTAAAATTTGAATTAAAACGTTCAATAACTGCTAGTAATCGATTACCATCCAAGTGTAATCAATTACACAATTTAAAATTTGAATTCAAATTTCTAATAGCTATTTTAAATAGTTTCAACTACTGGTAATTGATTACTGAAATTCTGATACTGGGGACAGATGTCGTACCGGATGTCACGACATCACGCTTCAGAACATGCAGATTGTATTTGACTGTATGAACAGATTAAACAAGTAAATAACACAAGAGAGTTGTTAACCCAGTTCGGTGCAACCTCACCTACATCTGGGGGCTACCAAGCCAGGGAGGAAATCCACTAAAATAGTGTTAGTTCGAAGATCTAACAGCCACTGTTTACAACCTTCTCACCTAACCACTACCCGTGCAACCTCTACCTAAGAGCCACTCTTAGATATGAGAACCCCTCTCACTCCCTCTCAATCACACTCCCGTGTTTACAAATCAATCAAAGACACACCAGAGATTGCTCTCTGAACAATAGAGATCAACTCTACACAAACTATAGAGATCAACTCTACACACTCAGGTCCAACACTTGATGTTAGGATAACATCAAGGTGGCTCACAAAACACTCAAGTCCCAAAACTCACAAAATAACTCTTCAATCTCGGACTTGGTCATCAAACCCGTGCAGCCTTCATGTTTATATAGCAGTGTGCGTATCTGGGCTGCAACAACTTGTGCTGGATGAGATCTATCATTCTCCTGAAAAATCTGCACTTAAAGATCTAAAAGATACAGTTTGATCTTTTAGTTTTTATCTTTAATCTTTAATCCCTAAACGAACTCTTCTAGTTTGTAATTCGAACTTTAATTATCTTTTAATTCGTTCCTAAAGATAGATCGCCAAATCTGTTGCTAACTGCACATTAATCTGTTAAAGATATAACAGATTTATGTGTCCAGTATTTTCGGGCCGGATGTCAGGACATCGTATCCGACATCGTGGATCCTGCAGCTTCAATTCTTCATTTGACTTTTATCTTGCCTTGTGCATTGTGCAACAACTCCAGTATTTCCGGGCAGGATGTCCTGGACATTGTATCCGACATCGTGGATCCTGCAACTTCAATTCTTCATTTGACATTTTATCTTGCCTTGTGCATTGTGCAGCCCGATCTGATTCCTTGACATAACGTTGGACATCATGTGCAGCAACTCCAGCTTTCCTTCATTGTCTAAGTGCTTATGTTTTAACAAAATCTTAGCCAATCTTTTAAAACTCAGTAGAGCTAAGCACTAACAATTACAATACTTATGTAATCAATTACATGCTTTCAAAAGTATTCAAAATCATTTCAGGAAGCATTTTGGCCATTAGTAATCGATTACATCCTCTGGTAATCGATTACCAGAGAGTAAATCTCTTGTAAAAACATTTTAACTTATATTCTTTGGCCAAACCTCTTGTTGTCTCAACTTGGAATTCCCTTCCTAAGTCTCTAGAGATTATCTTGATCATATATCTTGAATTTCTTGGATTCTTGTGTTGAATTAAACTTGAGAAGCGCAGCATGATCCTCTTGAATTAAACTTGAGAAGCACATGGTCCTTTTGCATCTTCAAAACATCAAAATGCCTTTGTTTCTACAAAATTATCTTTGATTTGGTATATAGAGCTCTGCGTTTGGACAAATGAACATGAACCTAAGAGATCTTAGAACAACGCCGCAAGGAACTAAGAGAGAGATATAGATAGGTGAGGGGAGTTTATTTTTTGTTTACAACTTTTGATAGTTGGGGTCAGGGAACCCAATTATGGGGATGTATGTTTGTCCCTGTGCATGTTGGTTTTCAAGAAAAACTGTGTTTTAACTAATGGGATGTGATATGTTTGTTATTGATATTGAAGTTGTCAATGATGTTGTTGTTGTATTGATTGGAATTTTTGGGAAAATTCCTAATTATAGAGGAGACTTTGCCCAAAATTTTATATTTGTTCTTCTATTTACTTCTTTATTAAATTTTAAATGGGCATAAGAGTTTTTTTTGAATACTATAGTTTTCCTCTTTAATTTAGAATTTTCCTTAAAAATATGAATCTCGTGGTATTATAGATTGTTGTTGTATGAGGTTTATGTTGCCTGAAGACCCGAGGAATGTGAATCTCGGGCATGAATTTATATGTATGTATGTGGAATGTGATTGCTTGTGATGTTGATGATGATGTTGAGATGAGATGGTGTTGATGTTGACGATGTTATTGTGATGATGTATGCTATGTATGTACATGGGGGGTGTGGTGACCATGTTGGATATCCCTAGAGGGGGAATAGTGTTTTAAAGAGTTTTAAGCATTCCTGGAGAGAGAATGGGGATGGCTTAGAATCTTTAATTAGTGGTGACCATGTGTATATATGTATATTATGTTATTGGTGTTTTTGTTGTTTGTGTTTTGTTTTGTGTTGTGCTGAAAAAAGGAGAAGGACAGACGGGAGTCGTCATAGACAAATCACGGAAAGGGCGAAGACGGACGAAATCAGTGTTTTATCTTTGCTTTCCTCTTATCTCCGATAAAAGGTAAGTAAAGAGGGGCAACTGTCATACCCTAATTTCGTCCGAGGACTATTGCTTGATGGCATACAACCTTTAATTGACCGCTTCAAAGTACTTGGCACCCTTTGTTGCACAATATCTGAAGTCCCGAGACGTGCCGGAAATCAAAAGGAAGCGTCGTTACGCAATCCGTGAAATTCCGTAACGTGACGAAAATCAAAAGGAAGTATTGTTACGCAATCCGTGAGTTGTCATAACTTTTTCGAAAGCTAAAAAAGAGTAATTACATGATCCGTAAGGTTCCGTAACCTTACGGAAAGAAAATAAGTATCGTTACGAAATTCGTAAAGTTTCATAACGATACGGAAAAAGAATCACCAAAAAAGTAAAAGGGGGTGTATTTAGTAAAAAAAGGGATGCAAATAGCAACCAGGCCCACTTGGGCCTTCCAGATTCTTCCTCCAGAAGGCGGTTGCTTCTGGAGGAAGCAACCTGGCTCGCCTGGGCGAGCTGGGTGGCAAGCTCTTCCCCTATTTTTCTATAAATAGGGGGAGGAGTGAAGAAGAAATGGGTTCAGCCTTCTTGGCACTTTGTATTCACTTGAAATTGCTAAGGAAAATTGTTTCCGTGAAGAAAATCCTAGCCGAGGCACTTCCGTAACGTTTCCGTGGGTAATTACGCGAAGATTTTCAACAGTTCTTCGACATTCATCGTTCGTTTTTCATTGTTGGTCGGTCTTCAACCGGTAAGTACCCCAAATCGAGCTTTTCAATTCATTCTATGTACCCGTGGTGGTCCCCATTTTTTTCGTGTACTTTTATTCTCGTTTCATTTACTTTCTGTACCCCCTTTTGACGTGCTTCAGCCATTTATTTAAGTCATTTCTCGCCTAATCAAAAAAATAAAATAAATTTTCACCGATCATTTGATTTGTAATATCCGTTAATTTCTGTTAAAATGAAATCTAACCGTTCGATCGTGTCGTAACCACGTGGAAATAAAAAAAAGAGGTAAAATAATAATATAATAATCAAAAAATACCTTTTAGTAAAATAAAGCGGAAAAATCAATCGGACGTTTCTCTTTGGGATTTCTCTTTCTTAATTGAATTGACTAATAACTAAAGTGAAACTAAGGCTAAAATCAACCCGCAAAGTCAAGCTCGTCCACAAAATCGCTTGATTCACCCTTAAAAAGAACTACGTAGGTCTGATTTCCTCTTCGATGGAGGGTACGTAGGAGGAAGAGCCCCGCTTTTGTCGACCTCAAAAATAAAAAGAAATAAAAGTTAAGGTAACACAATTTCCACAATTCTTAAAATAAGGCTGTTGTCCTTTGAGACAAACGTGAGAGGTACTAATACCTTCCTCAAACGTAAATACAACTCCCGAACTTGGAATATTCTTTATGACTGATTTCCTTCGGTTTTTTTCGACGTTTTCCACAAATAAACGTTGGTGGCGACTCCGCGCATCTTTCCTCCTTTGGAAAGCGCACCCAAGAACCTCGCCTCGCGCGCCCGCAAAAGGGCATGTTGCGACAGTAGTACTCGTTGTTTTTTATGAGGAAAAATACTTGTACTTGGAGGCATGTCACTCGGTTTGGAACTTCCTTGAGACTTAGGTTGATCACCAATGGGGGGCCGGCAGTTGCCTGTGCACGACAGGATGACCTCGACACTTGCTGCCTAGTTTTCCTAAGTTAGAGTGTCATGTGGACATGCTTAGGCTGCTTCCAGATAAATGGTACCACATTGTATTTTAGAGTTGAGTTAGGTACATGCATCATTTTGAGCTTATATGATTTGAATTATGGAAAAGTTGATAGCTAGTTTGTTAAGTGTATGTTGAACCGAGGGTTATTAAGAATGATTGTGGTCATTGTTATTGTTTTCTTGTTAATCATTGTCTTTTGGTGTTTGTTGATCTTTTATAATAAACTCACATTTGCAATTTTTTTACGGTGTGATTGGTGCATGTGATGTTCTCGAACTTTCATTCATGGGAGCAGATGAGCAGCAGTAGGTGACTTAGAGGGAAGTATTTTATTGGAGCCGCTAAGCCGACGTGCTAACGTTGGAATTTATTTTGGGGGAGAGTTG